>NW_009935843.1:21721-31292 GCF_000696875.1 Nestor notabilis | reverse complement strand
CTTCCCTTCCCTCCAGAAGGAGGGAAGACCGGGGGAGTGAGCGAGCGGCTGCGTGGTTCCAAGTTGCCGTCTGGGTTTGAACCACGACGCTTCCCAAACTATGTGGAGTGCCACAGGAAGGAAATGTTTCAGTCCATTTAGCAGGGACCCTCCACCTGAGCCACTCAAAAGGAAACACCAAGGAAAGAGCTTCTGTGTTGTTACAGCCAACATCAGAGCATGCAGGACATCCAGTGAAATAAGGAAGACCTATTTTAACCTGTATTCTTGTCTAGTTTATAATATAGGAGTTCCACATCCCAGAAATACGTCTACCAGGCTTGCCTATTACGAATAATAGGATAGAATTTTTTCCCTCATAGAAAATGATGAGTCTGGGGGCAGAGGGGAGGGAAGAATGAAAGGTCTGATTTTCTTGGCAAATTTCAAGATTCTGCTTGAAAATTTTAAGTGTTCTAATGAGAGACTTTCAACAAAATATTTCAACTTGGGGAAGAGAATGCTTTTTTTCCTTTCTGACTAATTGAAGGCTAGTGATGGCAAATGAAGACCAAGAAGTTCTGGCAGAAAACTCACAGGTAAAGAACATAGAAAGGACTGAAAAACTAGTGTCCTGAAGTTATAAAGTACAACAAGAGTCAATGGCTTGACTAAGATCTCATGGAGGGTCTGTGGCAGAACCTGAAAAGTTCTTTAGCCCAATTCTCTTCCAATGCCGTCAAGAGAAGTATACACAGCACTTGGCCATGGTACTGTTCAAAAAGAAATAAAAAGGACAAAACTTTGCAGTAATTTTTCCAAAGCACATCCTATTGTAATTTTGTCTGTACTGTAAGTTGACAAGTCTTAGCTCCTGTGTTCATTGTCCACAGATTATTACCAATTGGTGTAGCTAAATCTGTCTAACTCCTGCAGGTTCCCCAGAGTATAGTCCTTCCAGACCAACCACTCATTTACAGTAAGACCCATCTGTTGCTGGGCTCTGTAGTAGAAGGTGTCACTAATTAGCACTTCTCCCCACAGGAGCATCACTCCCCAAATGCATGTTTAGTTTAGGTTGTGGCTTGTAAGTCTCTATATTTGTATATTGTGTCTTTGGAACTTTAAGAAACAAAACAAGTCTGTCTGGCCTACAACCGTGGTGTGTCTTTAACCAAGAGGGGTTTGACCACTACTGTTTCATAGACATTTGCTGGCAAACAGCAGTGAAGCTCTCCAGTGCCACCAGCAGCAGATGGCAGTGCCCTCTGGGAACTGATGCCCACAGGTGCACCTTGACAAAGCCAACCCAAGCTTGGGCTGCCTCTAAGTGCTTTGAAAACTAACCTTTGACTATACTGCAACAAAAATGCTAATGGCCAGGGCTTCTTTACTGGATTCAGAGACATTGCACAGCCTTTATGCCAAGAGCCAGATAAAAGGGAGCTGGTTTTGCTGATCTTGGGTATTGTTTGCTACAATTGTTTACCACTACAAGATATAACCAGGTGTGTCCCAAAGTTAATTATCAGGTTTCTGTGGACTGGCTCAGTCCCTCATTAGCATGTCTTGTTGTAATAACCACCATCAGGCAGGGGAAGATGATCCTGCATGTGGCACCTTGCAGGAGGATGACGGGAGATTTTGTGTCCAGCATTCTCAGCACTGTAGAATCACAGAAGTGGAGAAGAAGACTTTGCAAAGAAAAAAGAAGAGAGAGGGAGAGATTTGGCAATAACCATTATCTAGCATTATCTAGAAGAATGTCTAGATATGTCAGCACACTGATCATGCCTGGGCTTACAGCTTCTTGGATCAGTCAGCAATGACCCAGTCACTTTGCATAGCGAAACCGCAGATGTAGGTTGTGTGGAAGCTGCAGCACCTTGCCCCCACTGCCAAGGCAGAGCAGATGTCCTGCAGTGAGTGCTTAGGAACTACCATTGCATAGGCAAGTCACAACCACTAAAAGGCCAAAGCTGCAGCAAGTTGATCCATACAAACATTACATGGGCTATATACTTCATACACCCTCCAAGTTTGTTGGCTTCTTTGAGTACCTTTTGGCTGGTAGAATAGTGGTATGTATGGCTGACAAAAATCCCTGCAGAGAGGGTGTGTTTCATCAACCATGTTTTCAAAGGAAAATTTTAAAGAAAAGTATAGTATGGATGTCTCTACTGAAATGCCCCATACTTCATGAATCCATTGCCCGGCTTTCTCTCTCCTGCATTCCTTTGTTGCTTTCTCTGACCCTTGCCAGGTTTTGCTTTATGATGAAGTATGGAAAGAGCTGAATTCTGATTTATTGCATGTTAGAAGCAGCACAGCATTATCCTACCGACACAACAGTGTGACTTTTGACACATGTAAAACTAAATGATTCTTTTATTCATTGGGGTTGTTTCTTCCCAATAATTTTAGCAAGACCCATGCCCCTTCCCTTTCTTTCTCATGCTCAAATCATGCTTTCTTTATTATGTAATCAGTATTGCAAAGGATTAATTACTTTTGGTCATTCAGGTTACTGAATAAAAACAAGGGCATCCCAGTTCTGTGTAACAGCGTTCTGTATTATCCTTGTTAACATTTTGTCTGTCATACAAAAATAAAGATTGAAGACAAAGCCATCAGTGATCTCTTTCCATTTCATGCAAGGAGCTCCCCTCCCTGTTAATTTCTCCTCCATGCTATGTTAATTTGATTCAGTCCTCAGGCTCCTAACAAGTCAGCAACGCTGTCCTCATTAAGGAAAGTGAAGATATCACAAGGGAACTATAATATTAAATGAACGTGTGTAGCCTCATTTCTTAGAGCATCACATGATGGAAGAGCAAAAACCTACAGTTTTGAGGGGAGTGGGGAAATCACCTCTGTCAGTTGACCTTCCTGGGGAAGCACTTGCAATGCAAGTAGATACTTCCTGGTAAACTGCTTATGCTCCAGAAATCCACTAAAACATTAGTTCTTTTATGCAGATTCTATTCCAAGTGAAAAACTCTCAGACTTGAACATTTTCAACTGTGTTTGAAAACTGGAAGCAGTCTGAACTGGAACAAAACTGCTCAGAAAAACAGAGACATTCTCAGTGAGTTGCAGACATTATTGTAAATGGAAATGTATTGATTTATGACAGCCAAAGACCTAGCCATTTGTGTCCCAAATCCCCCCAGCCAAAACTCCCATTTTTCCAAAGTAGCCTGGGATCTACCTCAGTTCGAAGATACAGGCTCTGAATGGAAATCAAAGTATCCTGAGGAGGTCTTTGGTTCTCTCAGCCTACAACCTGTAGGTATTCATGGTCCTGATAAGCTTTGTTTCATTCCCTGTGTCTTCTGGCTTCATCCAGAGCTGGGTTTTCTTGACTATATGGGATGTCCAGCTATACCATGCACAAAAAACACAGCAGAACCCATTGCTTTGATGAGACATGCTGTGCTCACAATTTCCTTCCACATAAATGGCTGGCCAAGGCTGCCTTGTTTTCATTACCACTAAGCTGGAAGGGAACCAATAATAAGAAAAAACAAAGAGAGGTTGTAATTGGGCATTAGAAGTAGCAAACTTGGTTACTCTTAACGAAAATCTTGTCTAAAAGGCATTTTATACTTCCTCCATCTTCCTTCCAATTAATCTGGATGGTATAAAATCATTGTTGGTATAAAATATAAAGGAATAATTTGATGACAACCTGTCATAACTTTCTCCTGTCTGCCAAATTTCACGGTCTCTATGTATGTGCATGGCAGGCATTCATAAAACCAGCTTCTTTTCTGCAAGTTGGCAAACAATATGAGCATACTATTCACAAGGCAGCCGGTGGCAAGCAGAAAGAATAAATGCAGCGTCATGCTCATACCTTTTAATTCACCTCGGAATAATGACCCAAGGTACCTCCCATCACAGCTGCACTCTGTTGTGTAGGAATGCTTCAAATGAAGGTAATGTAATTTAGGGAGAAGTGGTTAGAATTGCATAGTACCAATTGCAATGGAAAATCCCTAGGGAGGGAGAGCATCTGTGAAAATGATAGAAATTTATTGTGCTGAAAAAGATGTAAGTAACACTGGCTTTAGCAGTGAGAAAGAGGAAATGGGTAGGTCACAGATGGATTAATAATGCCATTTTTCCTAGCTTTAGCTTCTTCTGCTTGAGTGTCTAAAAGAGACAGACCTTGTTTTGAAAATACAAACTCTGTTCTCAAACCCCCATACAGCTTTATGTGGGAGAGGGCTGAGGAGGAAAAGGATTAATGTTACTTAGCTCTGATTAGTGAGACGCAGGGCGGAAGAACGACTAAACTTAATGAGGGAGATACTGAGCACAGGCATAACCAGGCAGCACACTCTGTGATAAGTGGGTGTAAAAGTCTATTTGCCAGACTCACATAGCAGAAGTTTCCATCCTGACATTGCAGTACAGGCTTTTATGTCATTTCCTGCTAGTAGCAGGGCAGTTCAATGAATGGATTGTAGCAATGATCCCCCATCCATTGCCATCATCCAACACACAAAAAGAAAGTCTGTATTTAATGTTCCTAGTTTCTAAACAAAAGAGAAACACGTGAACCTATGAGAAAGGCCTTTACTTCACATTCTCTCTTCAGTCACTGTTTCTGCATATTCTTTAGATTTGTATGTTGTGACTTTTTTTCCCCCTCAATACCTAGTTAGAAACAAATAAAGATTCTGGGGGGTTTGGTGGCTTAAATTGGTTGGGGGGAGTATACTTAGCTTCCACTTGAAAAATTAATCTTCCTTGGGATAAGCAATGTCCCATATGGTTGAACACTTGTGATATTGGAACTGTCTGGATTCACTGTTGTTTGCTTCACCAGTTACCTGTGACTTTGACCTGAACCAATTACAGTGTGATCTTGAAAACACCCAAAGAAGTCATTACCTAGAGGTAAAAATCTGGGAAAAAACAGCTCTGTGTCAAGCACTTGACTAGGAAGTATTATAAAAGGGTCATGCTCAGGGATGACAAGCCATTCCACACCAGAATAATGTAATCCTGTGGGGAAATGATTGCACAAGAGTGCACAGCCAAAATACATTACTTGGCATTGCTCCCATCTCAGAGGCAGGTATTAAGCTACTTGTGCATGGAGAAATCTACTCAGCTGTCTTTTGTCTGCTACCTACAGAATCCCATTAATTTCATAAACACATTAGTTCCCTAAATCTGCAAAATGTTATCCAAGGATATTCTTAGCATATGAGCAACTGGGAATCAATAATAGTCTTGGGAAGGGGCAATAAGGAGAATAAGGGTTAATAACAAGTATTCATGGGAAGTAACCTAAACCATTCTCTAATTTAACTTGCAGTGCCAAATTTAAAGGATTCTTGAATGCTAAGGCCATTTTCATCATGCTGATCCTGTGTGTTAGTGAGTAGGACCAGAGTATTACTCATTTTTTGTGACCCTGAGTTATCAAGGACATGCTGGGCAAACAGCCAAGGTAATACAAGCTCAATAATAATAATCTATACTTAAAGTTAACATGATGGCTATTACATGATGGCTGTGCCAATTGGAAGAAGGTTAGGTCTTCCAGCTCTGGTAAATGCTTGACTTAGCACTTTCTTTAGTGCATGAGAAATGTTATAACATAAAGCATATATCTTACAAGTGGTAGAAAAGTCAGACAATGTAAGCAGCAAAGAAATAGGAAGAGGTAGCAGAATGATGGGGGTGGAGAAGTAGTGAATTCAAAAGCAGTTTGGACATGTTTTTTAGAAAAAAAAAAAAGGCAGTAAAACTCCCCTGGCTCCATCTGCACATAGGACTGTCATTGTGTGTGCCAGGAGAACAGATCAAGAGATTGATAGAAACCCTGTTCTATTTAAAGGACATGGAAATGTGTGGAATCAGAGAAGTTAGAAGTGACAAAAAAGGCCAGTGAACGACTATCTGTCACCTACGATTGCACTCCAGGGTACATTTCTAGGGATGGTTGTCGAGCTGAGTTATTAAAGTCTTAAGCCCTCCTCTTCTCTGTCCCCCTTCAAACTGTGAAGTTGTACTTTTACCTTCAGTTTTCAGCCTTTTCCAATAGGTATAACTGTTCAGCACAGAAAAGAGATACATTTCAAAAATATATGTATTTCTTAATATACACACTTGGATTTTTTTTTTGCAAGTCTTACTTGTCTTAGTTACTTCTGTGGATCCCATGGACTCTCAAGGATCTAGAGACAGCCACTGGCTTCACTCATTAATTATCTATCTTGTGACCCACCGTGTTCCAGGGACTGAAAACGAGTAAGTTCCAGAACCTGCCACTTCCTTTAGACTGTGTTATAAGATGGTCATGAAGCATTTTTTTAGCTTGTGGGTTTCGTCCAGGCTACCAGGAATCTGATGTTGTATCTATTGCATGCTTTCTTTATAGTATCAGCAGAAGATTGAGCTCTTTGACTATCTTCCAAGGAAAATCAGGAACTCCAGCTGAGTTCTCTAGCCTAAGATAGCTGTTGAGACAAGGCTTGTTCTAACCCCACATCTACTCCATTGTCAGGATCACTCAAATTAGGCAGTCTAGTCAGTCCCACTGATCTAGCTATGTTATTCTTCAGTCCTCTGCCAGGTAAAGGCCCTCTTGGAGGGATTGTGTGGATGCAAAAGTAACCAGGAAAGAATAAGCAACTTATTTTCTGAACAGGCTAAACCGGCACTTTCCCATACTGTAAACTTTCAGGGATAGACACCATTTATTTCATCTCCCTGAATAATCAAATACAACGACATCTACTGCAGAACTATTTTGGAATTCTGTGGTTTTGAACAGCAGAAGTATTAACTTCTACATGACTATGGTATTTTCAGTCAGGCCAATACAGTGAGGCCCACATCGCTATTGAAAATCTTTCTTGCTCTTAGTAGCAAGAGACACTACTCAACAAGGCACATGTGAACTGAGGGTAAGAAAACCAGCTTGTGTAAGTGCACCTAGCAAGACAGACTGCAGAACAGAGAATAGGCCCAGATATTTGGAGTCTCAGTTGGTGACATACTCACAACCCTGTTGCATTCAAACTGAGCCACAGAGCTTTTAAATGAAAAATGACTCTACAGCAAAAGAAATTGTTTCTAAGCACAGGTCTACTTTAAAAACACATAGCACCCTAGAGCTAATCAATATGTTTTGCCTATCACATTTCTCTTACACGGTACTTTTAGTAATATAGTGCAAATATATCATTCTGCTTTTCTTGCAGAAAAACCATGGAAAGCATTTAATAGTATGTTTAACAGGTGAAACACACCCTGCTTAAAGGTCACACTTTTTTGAGAGAGACCTTAGATTTCTATATAAAGTGCAGTAGGTTTTACTTAGAGGACTAAACCCAAATGTTGACAGGGTGCTATAGTACTCTGTGAAATTACTGACTCCACCTCACCCTCAGCTTCAAAACACACAGACACGTTAAAGAAACCCACTGGGAGCATTAATACGATGATGTGTCAGGAGCAGACTGCAGCGAGGGTCGAGGAGTTCTGACCTTGCTGAAAGCCAGAGTGTCTCAGAGGGCTCTTCACTAAACTGCAGCAGCACTTTCCAAACATGAGGGTGGAAACAGAAGCTGCTCAAAGGGAAATCATCCTCTATGCTGAGCAGTCATTTTTTCTAGGTGAAAAGAAAGAGCATTTGCAAACCCACAATGTAAAGATGTAAATATATATATTATTTAATACATTTTAGGAAAAAAGGTAGTCGATGATAACTTAAATGGCAATGTTAAACTTGCTGTACAGACAATTACAAATTTAAGCTTGAAACGAGTCCAGAACACCAGCAATGTCTCAAAAATTGCTAAGGTTTCTGTTACCATGGTAGCTGGTGGCAATGGGCTTAATCCTGCGCTCACTGAGTCCATAGTCAAACTTCTCCTGGCCTGGCTGATGCTGGATCTGACCCTGTAAATCCTAGTATGCTGGAGACCAGAGCATGATTTCTAAAACCTTTTTACCCAGTTTCCCACGACAGCTTGGGTTGGGAATTCTGTGGAGACCATTCACTTGAAAGAGTTCTGGGGGAGGTTTCTTTCATTCAGCAACAAATCCCTGCCTGATTAAAATAACTATGTTGACAGCCCCACAGGAAGCCATGCCATCCACTCCTTGGGCATCAGGTACTTTTGGCGACATGTGCCAATTTAGAAGACAGGGAACAGTAAGGGAGGGGAATCAGGAGTCAGACAAGGTCCCTGGAAACTTCCAAAGTGCTTAAAAAAGAAAGGAATTGTTACCTTGGTTAAATGCAGTTCCCAGTCTCTCACAGCCAACTGGACAAATTAACCATTATGCTAAAACATTTCTATTGTCCTCAGAGGATGATGGTAAAATGTGATGATTAGATAGTATGCAGGAGTATACACTATAACCCCTCAGCAATACCACCAGTTCTCTGGAATAAAGATGTCTCTAAAAGCCCAGGTCCATAGACATAAAGGTTTGGGCTCTAATCACCTTGTTTTATCTTCTCTTCCTGAAGAAATAAGGCCTGAGAGATCATACTGTCTATCTCTCAGCCTCTCCTTTAATAACTCATGAACCAGCTGGCTGCCTTCAGCCGAACTGGTGAGGGGAAAGAGATCACAAAAGTAAGAAGATCCTGCAAGGTCTGTAGTACAGACCCCACATTAGTGCCTTTGGGAAAGAGGTGTGCGATGGAGTCAGTAAATAGGTATCATTTGAGAAGAGGGTGAGGGGGGCTCTGCAAGAGTAGAGCAGAGGAAATTGAGGGTGTTTTTTGGCACACTTACGACAGAAATAGAGAAGTGGGTTACAGACTGTGTGTGGGCAGGGACACAATTTCAGAGGAAACCAGACTTCATTAATTCTGCTGCTTGGTTGTAGTATTGTTTTCTGTGAAAATGATGAGGATTATTAGACATAGCTGACTCAATTACATTACCAACATGAAAAGGCCTGAGCCAAACCACAAGAGGATGATGAGAAAAGAAGCTTGAATGCTGAGAAACCATGCAATATGTAGTCATGCACAAGAAGAGCCAGTATCAACATGTAACATACACTGCATGCTAATTAAAGTAACGTACATGCTGAAAGCCCTTGGAAATAGGAAATAACCTGCAGGGCATTTAGAGCAAGGGTGGCACCTACATAAATCAGTATGTGTTTTCGGACATACATTCAGCCAAAGGGTGTTCTGAGGGTTCTTTGATCCTTTGGGCACTAGGACAAACCAAAACACCTTGTTATACCCCTTCCTGTGGAAGTGTTAACTTAGAACCGACTATTGCACTCTCTACACATGTGAACAACTTTGTTTTATAGAAATATGCTTTAGAGAATCAACATGAATGCCTGGAGATAAAGCAAGTGTCAGCCCTAAAAACCCCACATCCCTCCAATAAGAAATCTTAGATGAGGCCTGTATAGAGAAGTGAGGAAGCTAAAAGCTATGCAGGAGCTGCCCTGACGGAAGTGACTAAAAAGTCAGATTCTGCTTACATTTGTGGCTTGAAAAGCAAGAGCAATGTAAAAAGGCCAGGTTTTTTTCCCATTTAAAGCTGATCTGGGAACAAAATCTGGTTTCTATGTGAATTTAGCTCCTGCT
>NW_009935843.1:14035-21690 GCF_000696875.1 Nestor notabilis | reverse complement strand
GCTGAAAAGAGGACTGTCTCACTCTTCAATTGTTAAACTACTTCTTCTTTAAAAGCAAGCAGAAGCCAGGGAAAGGAAGGAGTTTTGCTCTACAATTAGGAAGACCTGTTAAGCACATACCCCACGTCTTCATCAGGTGACAGGATGATAATGTTGAATAACATTTTCTATTGAATAAGTGTCACAAGGCTCAAGGGGACTGCTAATTCCCTTTCCTACAATGACTCAGGCTGGGTTTTCCCCTAGTTCTGTTATTAACCTAGTTGCTATTTTTCCTCCTGCCCATTTTGTTGCTTAGGAGACTGATGGTTATGAAAAATAACACAACCCACAAACAAAATAAAATAAAAAACCATGGCCCAGTCCTGCCACTGTGATCCCAAGTTATGGAATGCTGAATGCTTTTGTGTTCTGGGATCTGCCCACACAGAAGGAACATGCTTTGTTAGTATAAGGAGTTTTCAGGGATCTCGTTTTCCACACACAGCCATCGTGTGCTCTCCAAAAGCCAGATAGCAGATTTATCTATGGTTTTGGGGCAGTAACAGAAGTTTCTCCAGCAGAACAATGTAACCGGGCAGTGATTTATGTGGCAGAGAGTTGGTTAGATGGCAGAGTCAATAGAACAGAGCAGTAATTTCCCTGCCATTACAACAGGACTGTGCAGTCCTATAATAATTATAATTGCATCTGTGTGTAAATATAGGAATGAATTCATGGCTTCTATCTCCTGAGGAGGCTCTGCCAAACCTGTTTGCACACATTCTTATCCAGTATGAATATGGTGCCCCATAATAACTGTTGGCTCTTCTGTCCTGTTTTCTTCAGGAGTTCTCAATCAGTTTCATAAATCCGGTCACCATAATTTCCTTTTTTCCCCTTACATTTTTATCCTCCATGCCCACCTTTCATTTTATAGAAGGTGAAACTGCAGCCAAGAGAACAGGTCAACAATAAGAGATGTTGAAAATTCCTGGACCCTGGTCCAGTCCTCTAATGGATAGGTATCACTCTAAAGAGAAAACAGTGTAAAATACTGTAAAATACTTCATACAGGCTAGAAAATTAGTTCTCCATAACAAGCACTGTCTCTTGTTATTTTCTGGCTTTTCAAAAGGACCAAATACATCATTTCTTGATGTGGGGTTGAAGCTCTTTGGATTTCATCCCTCTTGAAAGTTCTGCTGCTTATTTTTAGGATCTCAGCCACAGGTTTAACTTAACGTCAAGCTCCTGTGCTTGACATGCTGAATGTGTGGGTTTCTGGCACATGTATTTAAAAAGAGATGTGTTATAAATTGGCTTCCTAGGGCCTGAGGACTTTGGAAAAAGATGTATTAAAAGATATGCAGCATTAGAAAGCAGGACACCATCAAAAACTGCTGCTGTACAAGATGAGTCATAAGGTGATACCACTGATTTTGCTAGTAACACCAGAGGAAATTTCTATCCTAGATCAAAAGCACTCAGATGTTGCGGACTTGTTCCTGGGGAAGACGTAAGACACACTTTACCAGGCTTGTTTTCTCAGCTGAATAAAGTAACTGAGGATGTAGATAACACCAGCATATTCAATGCAAGTGGTAGGCAATGAGAGGATAAGTTCTCATGTCTTGATCTTGCTCTTATTTGTAGACACTAACACATCTCTGCTGGACTTCAGGAAAGCAGGGCTGACACCAATGTAGCTGTCCTTAATTTCATGCTTTCTCCTTCAGTCTGTTCTTCCTATCTCTCATTCCCTGTGGACTGGTCTTTTTTGATTTGCTCTCCAGGAAGTTTGTTCATGTCTTTTTTCTGTTTGGCTGAGCCAGCAGAGTAGTCTATGTAGCTCTTCACCTTTATATAACATTTGCTTCCTGTCCAGTGGTATCTTTGCAAGAGCTGGCACTTTCATTGATATATCTGAAGCAGGTACGAAATGATAGACTTTTAATGCCCTTTCAACATTACTGCCCTCCCACTGGCAGAGGCAAGAATATGAGATGGATATGTGAACCAAAATATATGATCAAGAAAGAACAAAGAGACAGAGGCACTTTCCTACAAGAAGAAACCTGATGAGGTTACATTCAAAAGATGGTAATGTGTGTTCCACCATGGAACCACAAAATCATAGAATCAGCTAGGTTGGAAAAGACCTTTAAGATCATCAAGTCCAACCATTACCCCAGCACTGCCAAGGCCACCACTGAACCATGTCACTGAAGGCTTCATCTACATGGTTTGTGAACACTTCCAGGGACGGTGATTCCACCACTTTCCTGGGCAGCCTGTTCCAATGCCTGACCACCCTTTTGGGGAAGAAGTTTTCCCTAATATCCAATCTAAACCTCCCCTGGTGCAGCTTGAGGCCATTACCTCTTGTCCTGTCAGTTGTTACTTGAGAGAAGAGACCGACTCCCACCTCACTACAACCTCCTTTCAGGTAGTTGTAGAGAGCAATAATGTCCTCCCTGAGCCTTCCCCAGACTAAACAACCCCAGTTCTCTCAGATGTACCTCATCAGACTTGTGCTCCAGGCCCTTCATCAGCTTTGTTGCCTTTTTCTGGACCTACTCTGTGTCCTGGGTTCAGCTACAGCAGTCATTTTTTCGCCTTCTTAGTAGCTGGTGCAGTGCTGTGTTTTTGACTTTCAGTCTGGGAACAATGCTGATAACACCGATGGTTTTAGTTGTTGCTAAGTAATGTTTACTCTGACCAAGGACTTTCTCAGTCTCATGCTCTGCCAGGGAGGAGGGGAAGCCAGGAGGAAGCAGAGGCAGGACACCTGACCCAAACTGGCCAAAGGGGTATTCCATACCACAGCACGTCATGCCCAGTATAGAAACTGGGGGGAGTTACCCGGAAGGCCCAGATCGCTGCTCGGGTCGGGCTGGGTATCGGTCGGCGGGTGGTGAGCGGTTGTGTCCTTTTCCCTTGTTATTCCTCTTATCATTATTATTGGTAGCAGTAGTGGTTTGTATTATACCTTAGTTACTGGAGAGCTGTTATCTCAACTCGTGGGAGTTACATTCCTCCGATTCTCCTCCCCATCCCTCCGGGAGCGGGGGGAGGAAGAAAAAGGGGGGGGAGTGAGCGAGCGGCTGCGTGGTTCCAAGTTGCCGGCTGGGCTTAAACCACGACACTCTGGCAACTCGGTATCTCTTTTGTAGTGAGGGTTGA
This sequence comes from Nestor notabilis, assembly GCF_000696875.1. Taxonomy (NCBI): domain Eukaryota; kingdom Metazoa; phylum Chordata; class Aves; order Psittaciformes; family Psittacidae; genus Nestor; species Nestor notabilis. The sequence goes on along the minus strand of NW_009935843.1, from coordinate 18,525 downwards.
AGATTCCTGGGGAGGGTGGGAATACGCATCATGGGGTCATGACCAGACCACCCTTCCTTTATTGTTAAGGTGGAAGGATTTATGTATTAATTTCTATTTCTGTAGCTCTTAAGACCAACACCAAGAGGTCACGGCCATGCTGGACAAGGAGAGAGTGACACATAAGAGGGAGACAAATGGGGGCCAAAACAAGAGGCAAGTCAGGGGCACTGGAGCAGGCTTGCTGCTCAGTCACAGGCAGAGGCAAACATCCTGATTGATGTCTGCTGCAAACTAATTGGGTCATGTTGGCTGAGGGTGTGAAGACCATGTCATTTTCAGTGCCATCCTGCTGCTGTTACAGACAGAAATAATAGCACAATCCAGTTTATGTGAGTTCAGGATTTTCCAGATAACTGTGTGGAGCCCCAGTGCAATCCCCTTGCCTCCATCAAGGGAAGGGCACCTCCATCAAATACAGGTGCTTTAATCCCCCATCATTTCAACATGAGCGAGAATAGCCAAATCGGATTTGAAAATGAGGTCCTCTGTTTCCAGCTCTTGAACTCTGAGTCTTGTCTGTCACGTCCCTCAACTGGGAACCAGTCAGCTCAGCTGAGAAAACTTCACATTCATTTTCTCCACCAATTTCCTTTGTAAACCTGTTGTGCACCATCTCCTTAAATAATAAGTTCTTCAATATCCTCATTATAGTCTGTATGTACAGCACCAACCATGACATGGCACCAGCTCCCTGCTTGGAGAGCCCATGCTTTACTAAAATCCAAACAGAGGCAGTGGAAGGGTGGAGTGAAGAGAAACAACTCCAAGAGGTTATAGGGAGCATTAAAAGGGTCAAATTACCAGTGTCCATCAGCTTCTGCCAAGAGGAAAGGGGCAACAGCATCTGTGGCAGCAGCTACCAGGAACATCCTTGGTGAGGGAGGGGAAGATGGTAATTGAGGTTGCTGGTTAACTACAGGGACCAGTATATCTCACAGCAACATTCCTTCCCTATTCAGTTTAGCTTCTCTTTTGCAGCTTCTAGCTTTTTTCCTTTTATTTTAATCAAATAGAAGCAGTTGGAACTGGGGCCACTTTTGAGTGCCCGATGCTTTGTTTTGAAAGCTAGGGAAATACTCTGTCACCTCCATCTTGTCTGAAAGGGATAAAAGACAACACAGACCTCTTGTAGGCTCCTGCATCCTTGTGGATTGTTATGGCAGAGTTAAGCCCTGTGTTTTAAAAATTGAGGAAAACTTGTATGAAAAGTGCCTGGGGGCTTTTGAACTGGTTTATAAAAATAGCTGCCTGAAGAAGAAAAAGAAGCGAAAAAGAAATCTGAAAAACAAATTCAACACCAAATAGTTTCTAGTGTACTCATCTATTTCAACTAGTGTGGTATTAATAGAACACACAACAGCAGGGAGTGGGAAAAATAAACATATTTTCACTCACATAAAGGGACTGCCTATATGACTCACAAATGCAAAAATACAGAAATGGCTCCCCATGATAATCTGAAACTATATTATAACCACAGAAACAACTCAGCTTCTTAACTGTAACCTAACATGTTAAATTCACTCAGTTTTATTTGAGGCCATGGACAGATTGAGTGATCAATCTCTATTATCCTGAGCTTTTTTTTTTTATCCCATCCTTACAATGTCATTTTTCTTCTCACTAGACATTTCAGTTCATTTCCCTGAGCCTTCTTCAGCTTAATAGCTGAATATCAGACTTACAGAAAAATAAAGAGGCCCTCAAACTTCCAGAGGGAAGTAAGCAAGTAAGCGTGTGTTGTGCATGAGAGGGGGAAATAGAGCAAAAAAGAGTGGAGAAAAAAAGGCAATTGTTAGCATTGCATTTGCTGCACTTAGTGGATAAAAATTATGTATTCTAGTTTCATAACGGAGATGTTCAGGGTCAAACAGATGCTGGCTTCAGATGCTGTAAAAGCAAGAGGCAGGGGTTTTTTTTTGTCTTGTAGAATTGGCAAACAGGTATTCCCCTAGAGAAATGGAATGAGGACACAGCAATTAAGTCTCCTGTTCCTGCAATCAGAGTGCTAATCACATCCTTAGCAACTGCGTGGTCACTATGGTACCGACACCATCTTATGCTCAAATCCTTTCTGATTCATCCTCCTGGTAGCTTTGGTGATGGTCAGAGCAGAGGTTACATACACTTGCTGACACTGTGCTGAATGGTTCCATCAATCTCCATTCTGCAATATTGGACTCTGTTGCAAGTGAAAATCAGCTGCAAGGTTAGAAAGAGAGCCTAGGAGTGTCCAGAGAACCTATGCTGTTTTTCAGAAACACTGTGCAAATGACAAACACAATGCTTCACTACAGCCTCTCTGCTCTAATAGTCTTAAATGTGAAGCTAATGAACTTTAGCTTTCAACTCCATTGAACCTCATTATACTGTAAATACCTTTTGTGTAACATCTTCTTGTGACTCAGCTGCCAAAACCAGTAATGAAGCTATCAGAAAAGAAGAATAAGCTATGGTCTTAAAACCAAGCCAATCAGATTCATCTTTCCACAGCAAATATTTGTCCTGAGAGAAGCAGTGACAAATTATAGAGGCTGTAATGGAAAAATGCTGCATGTTGAGACATTTGTGAATGCTAACTGAATGAGAAAATAGCATATAGGAAAAAGACTAACACTCTGTCCCTGATAGAGTTGCTTAGAGTTGTCACTGAATCCCTCCTGTAAGAAGTTCTATCCATCCCATGCATTTCAGACACAAATAACTGGAACCAGTTTTCATTCACTGAGTCACTGACCTCTAACTGCTTTGAGTGCTCCAGTGACACAGAAGAGCTGGAACTCCAGTCCTCACTGTGTGGAGAGGGACTGCCCTTGCCTTGCTGGTAGTGTAGAGTGGCAAAGGACAACTTATTCAAGGCTGCAGCCCTTTATTTTCAAATCTCAGTGTTCTGGTACACAGGAAGACTAACCTTAGCATCAGTCTAGCAGAGAGAAGAAAACAAGTATCTGCAGGAAGAAGATGGATGTCATGTAATTAAAGCATATGAAGTCTATTTCAGGACACTGTACAGTTACTGGGAATAGGAGGAAACATTCCCTGGGAGCATATTTCAGTATCTCCTCAGCTGCGGGGTTCTGTTCTCTGATAAAGTCAGTACTGATCATTTTTGGAGGCAGAACAGGTGGATGCTGTGTGGATCTAAGGTGACAAACATCTCTTTTCATATGTGGGAGCTAATGTTAAAATGGAGGCATGGATACCAGGAGGTAGTCAACTGGAGTGGGAGTTTCAAGTGGGACTGACAGAGAAGGAGATAAATGTGTGGCTTCAGAAAGATTTGCAGACTGGACATTTTCAATAATGCCAGCATCTATCATATACTTCAAATTGGAGGACCTCAGTTCTCCATTTTCCTAATTGATTACTGTAACAAAGGTGCCTTGAGTGCTGTGTACTGCTCACTGATTGCTGGGCAAACATTATTGGAGTGTCAATATTTGCTTTTTCCTAGAGCTAGCATTGTTTGAGAGGGGATAAGTCATTTTGGATAATGCTCTGCTAGTGCTATATTAAACACACATGAAAAGCATCTTGTATGCTCATTCTGTGGGGGTTTTTTTACTTTACTTTCTTAACATCGCAGTGAAAAGAACTGCTAGTCAATTGATAAATTCAGAAGACAAGACAAGGTATTTCAAATGAACATGGTTTTACCTATCCTATTGGTATCCCATTCCTGGGGCCTTAGGTTCAGAAAGGGTGAGAATTCAAAATTTTTACCCATTTTACATCCTCAGACCTGGTCTCTACACCATGCCTTCCCCTAACTCCCCACCTCCTCCTACTCTGGGTAATGCTTTGTCTTAAATAGAAGTGAACATCTTAACATCTTTACCACAGATGGTTTCCTTCAGAAGTTTGTACAGCACGTAACGTAAGGGGTACCCTGGCACTAATTAGTTCTTCTTGGTGCTACCATGACACAAACCTGTATCTTCATGTTAAACGTGAAGATTCTATTTCTTGAATGGGTAAAATAAAGCCTGACTGTGTATCTGGACAGAATGAGAAAAGTAGATGGTGGTTTCTTAATAAACAAGAAGGAGGAATTATTTTCTGCTCTAGCCAATATATAATGAGGCCTTCCAGTACTTCCAGGGGCTCATCTTTTCAAATACCACATAGATTTTCTCTGTAGCCCAAGCACTAATCAGTGTAGTGGAGCTGGAGATAACCTGATAATTGCAAGTTTGGGCAGCTTACCCAAAGCCTTCACCACAAACTTACGAAAAACTCTGCTCACTCTTTACATGAAAGTTGCAGTACACAGAGTATGAAACTTTTGATAGGGCGACTGAGCTGCATAGCTGTGGAGTAACACTTCAGATGATCCTATTGGTCCTTTGGTCGTTCAATATAAATGTAACTGCATTTCATATAAAACTATCCCAAGATAGACAGAAGATCACTTTGATTTCTGGTAAAATGCCTGGGGAGTCCACTGC
>NW_009935843.1:13564-14004 GCF_000696875.1 Nestor notabilis | reverse complement strand
GCTGAACCTGGAAAGAAGATAGAAGTGGATTGCAAAACCCAAATACTGTGGTCTTGGCTCCCTGACATAGGTCAAGAAGAGGTTGTTTGAAAAGTTGACCACATATTTCAGATATAGAAATCCACAGCACAGGACTCAAAGTTTTGAAAGGACAGATTTGTTACCATGGTTGTTTTGCTAATTTCAATGTTTTTCTTTCATCCTGCTCTATAATCAGGTTAGAATTTGACCTTGTATATAAAAAAATGCACCTTTCAGTGCGTGTTCAGATTAGGTGATTATTGTTGTGCAGGTCAGTTGGGAAGGTTTCTAAATTCACCACACGTCTTTTTACGTATGCAGAAATTTGGTTTCATGAATAGAAACTCCAGGCATCTGGAGTAGATAAAAATCCACTGTAAGGATCTGAGAAGTTTTGCCTGTTCTACTCTAGATCTTAC
>NW_009935843.1:13144-13515 GCF_000696875.1 Nestor notabilis | reverse complement strand
TGAATAGGAATGTGTCTTGCCATTAAACTGACTGACTGGTAACTGCTGTTCAGTGTAAGTCATGTTTTTCCTTTCTGCATAATCTGAAGAGATTAAGAGCCTCTCACAGCTCCAGTACCAGAGGATAAATTCAAATATAAAAGCTCATGTTTTCAGCTCTGTACATTTCTGGGACATTCCCCAACAGATCAGCTATTTCAGTGGCCATCACAACACCACAAAGCTCCTTGCTTCCTCTTTTTTCACTTCTGATGAAACTTCCTCCATCACAGAACAGAGTTAATGGTCCAGATTTAATCAACAAAAGCATTTACATTTCAAAATAATGACACCCAGTCAGCTGTTAAGTTGTTAATTAGTTCTCAGGCATT
>NW_009935843.1:0-13124 GCF_000696875.1 Nestor notabilis | reverse complement strand
GAGCACATTTATCCTCATGTGCTGCAGTGCCAAATGGACGTGGCTGCAGCAGACAGTCCTTCCAATTATAAGGGAGATAACTTGAGCAAATGTTATCTCAGAGTCCTATCTTGCTACAGGCTCAATTTACACCAACACGTTGATTTCTGGAGATCTCCTGATTTACCCAGGGGTAAATGTCTATGTATCACACTGTCCTACTTTTAGCAAGTTTTTGCCTTTTCTTCTTGCATGCTGAATGTCTGCAAAGCAATTATATGCCTGAACTTAAGCCTCTCTGCCCCTTTATTTTTTAACAGTGCTATTCTTTCATTCTGGAGCTACTAATATTTGAGGTCAGAAAAGCTATTTATACCACTTTATAACTCAGTGCCATTTTTTACTTCATTCTCACATGAAGGCCCTTCTACCCAGCTATAAAAAGGTACCAGAATATAAGTAAGAATCTCTTCTTTTTTTTTTTTTTTTTTTTCATTTTTAGCACCCAGATACTTGCAAATGAGGATGAATATAAAGAATTTGTTCCTAATTTCTGTTCCCTTACTAATACAGTCAGGAATACACATGTTGGGTTTCACAGTCTTCCCCAGCAGATTCCTTAACAACTGGAAAGCTCCACCAATTAGTCCCCAGCACAGGATATGCTTCAGCTGCCCTGCTGGCAATCAGTTGCTCCAGAGCTTAGATTGATTTTGGCCTGTGATTATCAATTCTCCAGTTCTTGTCCGGACAGGACAGGCAAGATCTTAAAGACAAGAAGATGTTTCAGGCAATAAAACCAGGATGTTCTACTCAGCACACAATTTCCTTCTATATCCCAATTTTGCAAGGCACATAAGTGTGTGCTTAACTTCAAGCACATGATTAATCACCTCTTTGGGAACAGGAAGTCTTTCACAAACCGGAGGCTATGTCTTCTCTTCTACAGCTCTAAAGATAGTCGCCTTCTTTTTTCTGTTCTCTTTTTCTTCCTTCTTTCTCCCCACCCTTTTCCCATTTCCTCTTCTTTGTTGTTACTTTTCCCCTTTTCTTTTTTCCCTGCTGTATCTAATGCAGTTGTGCAAAGTTCTTATCTTTCCAAAATATGGTGTGTGGGCAGGGAGGCAATTATTTAAATAATAAGGGGGGGGGATAAGTTGTAAAAATAGCAGCACGGTCCCAGCTTTTCAATGGGAATTTGTACTTCTGAACCATTTCAATTTCTCTGGAAGCCTGAGGACTAAGCACAAGCAAGACTGAACATGGCTTTTTTATTGATGTTTGTCTTCTATAAATGAATCACCTAACTATGTTTTTGAAACCCATAAATTAGTAGCAATAAGCTGCACAAATAGTAAGTAAAATAAAACAAATGAATAAGAAAAACTGCCATGCAAAACTTTATCCTTTCTAAGTCTCCAGGACATCTTTTGAAAACCCTTCTAACTTTAAGTGTTTGTGACCATGGCAAAAAATGTTCCCGCTTGTTGCCAATGTGGAAAAATGTTGCAAATATTTTTAAAATATTTTAATAAATAAGTCTCATGTTTTAATCAGACACTTAGAGCCTGCATGTGTTGTCTGTAAAGACAATGCAATGATTCTCATTTTCACAAAAATGTGATCTAGCCCTAGAGTTGGCAGAAGTTGTGATTTTGGATCTGAGCTCCAAGGGACAAAATGCTAGAAATGTGATTCATGAATTAGAGGATCTCAGGTTGGGTGTATTTCACTTGAAATACTTGAAAGGATACTTGAAAGGACTCAACCACTTCCTAAAAGACTATCTCATGTGCTTATAAGGGTTACTCATGAAGGTTCATTCTATCACAAGGTTTCCAGCGTGGTAGTCCATGGGTGGCATAAATCCTGAAGCATATCACTTGATAGCCAAACTTGTGACAAGCAGTGTACTAATTGCCTGTATCTGCAAAAACCTCATCTGATTAAAATTCCCTCATGAAATAGATGGTTCTCTAGAACAAAGAAAGGAAGAAATACTATTTTTCTTCCTGACTCCTTTTTCTGTACTTCCAAAAATATTCATCCTCCTAGAATAGTCTGTCAATAGCACAAGCAATCACAACAGATTAGCCCAGAGGGGACTCTGATCCACTTTCACTGTTAAGACAAAACTTCCATAGATACCAATGACTTTGACCTTGAAATATGCATTTGTAGTTGACTTGTCACAGCTCAGCTTTGCTGCTCACTTGGCGTGATGCACACCACACACCTATTTACTTAGGACACAGAATGAGAAGTGAGAGTTACAGAAAATCTGTCCTGAACTACTTCAGTTTAATTTGCATATTTGTGGGATTCAGTAGAGAGACAGAAGACTAACCCAGTTATGGAGTAAGAACATTAGCCGTTGCAAGTCAGGCTCTAGCCGAATTGTTTTTTATATAAAAATAATCTTTGTCATGACTATGAATATAAAGGGATTGTTTTTTACTTTCATGTGACATTTGTTCCTACAAAGACTTGTGCATAAGCTTGACCTAAACCTCTGTGGAGTAGACACCACACACACACCCCCTGTTCCCCTTTAATCCTTGCTTTCAGCACATGCAAGGTAAAAGGTTAAGCAGCTCAGGGATGTTTTGAGGCATTCTTGGTCTATCACCTGTTCAATGGTGTAGGAGTCTTCTGCATATATTCACAGCAGCAAAAAAACAGTTGGACTATTACTATAACAGTTTTGTGGGAGGACGATATGATGGGGAATAGCACAAAGAAGAATATCTTGGAAAGTATTTCAGTGTAATGTTAAGGTGTGAGGTGGGAAAGTAGAGAAGCACGCATTAGGCAATCTAGTCTCTAAAATCCACTGTATGTAGTTTGTGATCACTGTGAGTTACTCAGAAAAAACCTCCTTGCTCAGCCTAAGGCTCTGGATATCCTTACTCACAGTTCTGTGGCTTATTCACAAGTTTCTCAATTTATTTGGTATTTTTAATAAGAAAGTGCCTCCTTTCCAACCTGAATATTGGCAAGCTACTCTGGTATGCTACTAAAATCTTGTCTATATAGCTCCAATGGTGTCTTGTGGCTGCAGAGTCCCCTTCCTCCCCCTCACTCTGTGACCTAACCTGTCCTTGCTCTAGAGATTATAGTAAGAATTACAATATCCCATTGATTTTTGACACTCCCTCAATTCTTCAGAAATACCCATTACGTCAAGTTCTCCTTCCACTGTCATACACTCTGCTTTTGCCTGTTATTATCTTTAAGCTTGTGGTGTGCAGACACTGATAGTATTTATTTTTGGCCATCCACCTATTTTTAAACAACTTCTCTGCATAGCTCCCTACTTCAGCATATACCACTGTGTTTTCACTTTAGTTGTCCTCAAGGTCATCCGTCATCCCTGTTCCCATCTTTTAGAACTGGATACACAGTCAGCATGCTGATGGGGGAAAAAAGAAGGTATGTGGAAATGCAAGCACTCTTCTACCCAAAGACTTGACTACTCACATCCTACCCGGTGCAGACAATTCACTGCCTGATCCTGTATGGTGTGATGAGGTCAGAGCAGTGTGGCTGCAAACCCCTTTCCATAATTAGATCAGGGCTGCATTTTCCCTTGGAAATGCTCCCTCTTTATCATCAAGACATTTCAAAGCTCACTTCTATTTCTCTTTTTTTTTAAGCAGTGGGAGAGCTGATTTTTCCTAGCAATTTTTTCCCTGTCAAAAAAAAAAAAAAGATAATGAAAACCAATTTCTACTTTGAATTTTTTTCAGTCATTCCATTACTGATCTTTCCATTGGCTCATTGGAAACTGTGAGAGAGGGTTTGATTCTTTTCTGTGGAAAGAACATGGAAAAACCTTGTTAGGCTTTTTGTAGAAAAAGAACAATTTTTCTTTTATCCAGCATTTTGCTTGCAATTTTCTGTAATGTTTCTTTGAAAATCCTTGTCCCAGTTTCCTTTTAAATTTCTTCACTCTGTTCTGCTATTGAAAAGGCTGCAGATGGATGGGGGGATCTAGGAACTCCCCGTGTCAATCAGCTCCGTTCATTCAATGGCTGTATTTATTAGTTTCATTAAAAACATATTGAGCAGCCCCGGTTCCTCGGTTCTGCACGCCTACACAATCCCCGCTGCCGTGCCATCCCCCTGTCACTTAGTGCTCTATCCTGAGGCCTCTCTCAGCTTGAGATTCCACATGAAACATGAATCCAAGGATATCATATGTGTTTAGGTCTTGCTGGAAAGATTTCACACAGCTTGAAGGGTGGGGAGGGAGCTGTGGGCAGTTTGATGAGAAAAAAAGAAGTGCTTGAGGTTGACTGATAATTAACTTTTTTCTTTTAAAGGACAAATGGAAAGAAAAGGTCTGTATAAAGCTTGGAAAATCTCTCGATCATTACTGACATTTGGTAAGCTGTGACGTGAATGTACATGTAACAGCAGACCAGCATATTAGTCATAAACTATGGGTTGGTAGGAACTATGGCACACCGGGCTGTTGTCATACAAAGGAGCAGTTCTTAGAGATGACTCTTAATTTGCTACATTATTAATGCTGAGCTACGGGCTGCTCCCCTGCAGAAAATGTTACGTTCTCTTTATGCCACCTCCTGTTCTTATTAAAATCAGAGCTATATGGAAAAGCAGAACCATGGCAGGAGTCTGCTCCTTTTGAGGCTGAAGGAATGGGTGCTGACAGACATATTGTAATTAGACTGGCTCTCTTTTAGCACTTCTGCTGGTTTTTTTTATTAAAAAAAAAAAACAACCAAACAACTATTTTTTTTTTTTTGTATGACAAAATAAAAAAAGTTTGGCACGAAGCAACAGATTTCCATACTCAGGACTGAGCATTCAGGTTGAAGTCTAAACTCTATTTCAGGTGGAAACCTGCCTACTAGCTTTAATGGTCTTTAGATCACACACCAGACTAGGGGTAACTTTTCAGAAAAAGGCATTTTTTTCTGTATTCAGCCGTGATGAGTTACCCATAAAAAAATCTATCTGCTCAGGCACACTGGAACTTAACATCTTCCTCTCTTTGGAGACGATGTCTCATTCCAAAAGCATTAGATTGAATTAACTGCTACCTAAATACCCTAATTTCCTTTTTCTAGCCCTTTCTATCCATGGACCAAGAGCTTTAACAACTTCTCTAAGAAAGGAAGGGACTGGCGTATGCATTGATTCTCTCAAGTATTCCCAAGGATGTATAGCACATAACCCCTTCCAGATGTATCTTCTTCTTTTCTCCTAAGCAGGTCACAGTGTATTAGCATTGATTTCAGAGTTCCTTGCAGAACCCCAGTACATCTCTTGTCTTTTATGGCAATAGAGATTCAGGGATACAGCAAACAAGAAATAATCTGCTTACTACCAAACAAATAATACTCTTCACAGTTACTTCCCCCCCTCAAAACATTCTATCCTCACAGTCATCCTTGACAAGGAATTCTTAGTATTGCTTCCAGTTTCCAGGTGAGAGTAAAAGTGCACTGGCATCACAAAACATGTATCAGTATCACATAGCATACATCAGTATGGCCTCAGTCAAGACTCAAATACATACGCTCCCCTAAATTTGCATGTCTTTGTGTGCAAAGAAACAAGTCCTACTGAGATGGAGAACTCATCCAGTTCACAAGGCGCATACTTGGCCCTTCCAGAGTACACACAGCCACTGTGTGATGTATCACACAAATCCAATGAAGAACACAAGAGAGGACACAGGCAGGGAAGGAGGAGAACCGTGGTAATGCAGTACTTTCACCTAGTGTATCTGAGTATCACAGCGTTGCCACTGAAGCTATTGCTTCAATGGTTTGGTAGTTAGCTGAGGAGAAGTTGTTGTTTAACAGGATATAACTTGATTGAAAGTGCTGTTAACCCGGAATTATACGGTCTTATAAGCAGAATAGCAGAGAGGTGACCAGGGAAGTCAGTCTGAGGCCTCTGTCTCCTTGGAATCTGATAATCTCATGGAATTTGGAATCTTGAATGATCTCATTAATGCAGGTACCCCTGTCTGGTAGGAGAATGCTATTATTCCTGGTTTAGGGAGGTTTTGGAAGGCTAGAACTCCTGATACCAATAAAGATATTTAGGCTTTGAATTCTACTTGTGAATTTGGACCAAAGTGGTGGGTTTACAGTGTCACAGGAGTATCTGGCTTAGCAGACAAGGCCTGTTTACACCAGAGTATCACACTCAGAAGAGCTCTATTTGTTTCCTCACATTGCTTAAGTATAGGGGTGGGGGTAGGAGAGTATTCTTAAGGATTGTATTATGGTAGCACCAAGAAAGTCAGGAGGGAATACAAGAACTTGAATGTCCCTAAATACCTGTGTGTATACACATGTATAAATACATATGCAAGTGTGTGGGACAACACATCAAGCAGTAATCACGCTGATGGTGATTACCTGTTCACTCCAGGTTGCCAGCACACAAATAGATGTTAGTCTAGTTCTTAATAGATGCGTATCCACCTCCACAGCTGGCGATGCTTGGCACAGCTAAAGGCAGTTAGAAGCAATAAGCCTTGAATTTCAGTGCTGCAGAGGCTGTTTTAATCCTCCATTTCAAATAATTCTTCTGTGTCAGGTGTGAGGCACCTGGCATGTGAAGGAAGAATCAAAACTTCCTTGTTTTATGTAGTATTTTCACAAGCCATTATTTTTCCCCAAACAGAGTAAAACCAAAACCATTATGAGCCGAAAGCGATTTTGGCACCAGACTCTTCTTGTTTTCAGTCCCACATACTCTAAGATGATTGGCGTTATAATCAGATGAATGGAAATTATGGACCTGTCTGAGGGTCATAAAATTCTACTGGAACCATGGATTTTTCTGAAACTATTTACAAAATCTTTTCAGTAAAATCAACACACAGCGTAATGAGGAAATTGCCTTAGAGAAAATTGGTTGTTGCACTTATAACAAAGCATATTGTAACCGATAGCTACAGTTACATGGATTTGGTTCTGGTCAAGAAGAGATGCCTTTCCCATCTTGGTGTCAAAGTCGACTCAAGTCCTCTGCACACGAGGCTGTAAATGCCCAAAATCTGGATTTAGCACAGAATTCAGTAGTAACAAATGATAGTTCAAACTGTCCTCCACGGGCTTGGCTAGTGCCAATAAAAAGCCTCTTTCCATCAAAGAGGAAACCAACCTTTCACTACAGAATCACCTAGGCAAAACGTCTTACACAGATACTAACATCTTGCTCTGTGTGTCTGCTAGAGCCATCCAGCAAGTGAATTCCATGGGCATATTCATGCTATTTAGGAGCATAAAGAGGAAAAAGGGGTGGATATCACTAAAACTGAGTCAATACAAGATGATGATATTAAATTAAATTTACCTAAAATGATTGTTGTGGTATAGGTACAACCTGGAACTTCCAAATCCCGGTACAGTTCCTCATCGTATCTTGCTCTATTTAAAACCAAACCTGAGGTTTTCTTTGTATGTTTTGTATTCAGCATCCTCTTATCCTTTTCTGTAAAAAGAAAAAATAAATATAAATGAAGAAGGTATTTAAATCTGAGTGTATATTTCCCTATTAAATTGACACAAACATAGAGGGAATTTTCTCACAGTTGTTGACTGTTTTTCATACATTCAAGCCACTTCCAAGCAAGTCCTTCCCTGCATGGAAACAGGGCTCTTCTCTATGAGGGATGAGTGGCCAAACCCTTTTTCACACAGTGACTCACAGCCAGTGACTTCCAACTAATTAGGGGCACAGTCTCCCCTTGGTATGTGTACAGTGTAATTCCCACTAACATAAAAGGGAAAACTGACCTCCCTAGTTTGCCAGGCAGCAACTACCCAAGGGCTGGTCTTTTGTTCAGAGTCTGCACAAAATTGCTCAGCCTGTGGACGTTTCTCTTGCCTGCCCACCATGGTGAGCCAGCTTCCTTCTGGAGCGCACACTTACCTCCTGCTGGTACCACGAACACACGCAGCGGCAGGGGAAGGAGGGCGCCTGCCACCCCTGAGGGCACAGCCGCCATCTTGCAGCTTCTGCACCATGGCGGACACCTGAGGCACCAAGCCTGTGTTCAGAGAGCAGCACAGCTCCTCCTCACCCCACAGACCAGTTAATAGCTGGCAGCACCCGATCGCAGTGGCGCAGCTCCTGTGAGCCCGCAGTGCTCTCCTCACAGGTGGCTGTGCTCACCAGAGGAGCCCAAGAGCAGCTGCTGGAGGGAAGGGTGCTGTGTGGGAGCGCGGGCGGTGCTCACCCACACAAGTACCGGCTCGGCATGGCTTATGTCTCACACCACCAGAATCTACTACCTGTCCCCACACGATCTCCCCACACAATGCCCGTGGTCCAGACACCGGCCAGCCCTGAGCTATACCCAGGTGGTGTTGAGAGGGGTGTCTGACGGGGCTATACCAGCAATTTAACAGTTTGGACAACTAGGCTATGGCCCTGCTGAGTTTACTAATGAAAATGCAACCTGTGAATGCCTAGGTGCCTGGTTTTTGTCTGTGCCATGACTCCAGAGAGCAGGGACACAGCACCAGAAGTGCTGAGAGAAAAGCAGGTGATGGGTTAATAGCAATGCCCGCTATGAAGAACATGGCGGCATTTTATGACTCTGTGATTACCACACTGTGAAAGTAAACCCCTCATGGCTGAGCAGAAAGCCTGGCCAGCTTTGAAAGAGGGTCCACAAAACAGTGAAGTACGGGGTGGGGACAGAAGGGTGGCAGAAACCCTGCATGTGGAGAGGGCAGCATGGCTTCCATGTGCCGGGAAAGGACCCACCTGGCAGGAGGAGAGCATTTCATCCTGCACTTCAGCCTTAATGCTCCTGCTGTTGCTGCCACAATTTCCTGCTCAGGCAGTGAGCAGGACTGGGGATTGCAGTCAATGCCAGAAGTGCCTGAGGGGACAGGCTGGCTGCTGCCAGGAGGCCTGAGGGGAGAGGGATGCCATTTTGAGGTGTCCAGTGCCTCTCCCAGGGCAGCAGGCTGTCCTCGGGGAGCGGGAGAAGGGCATTTCACTCCCTAACTCTGGCTGTGCCCGAGTTTCTTAGGAATGGGGTCACTGAGCAGCGGAGGACTATACTTGACAAGTACATAGGTTCCTTGGCTGTCGTACCACTGACTCACCATACATAGTTGTATTCCCTGAGGTGCACAGTGACCCAGCCATGATTTTATTTCTTGGGTCTCTGAACAGTGATCACTCTAGTTCCCTGTAATTCCTCCTTCACAATGAAGACAATAACAATTTATCATTTAGTAATAATTTAATCATTAAATATCAATTAATTAGCTAAATGCAAAGGGGTGATGATGGCCTGGGGCTAAGAAGGGAAGCTGTCATCTGGCAGCTTAAAAACCTGAAAAAGGAGAGAGATGAGGAGTTTGGAGTGGGCTGAGAGGAATCAGGGAAATGTTTGCGAGATCAGCGTCAGAAAAGTAGAATGGAAACAGTTAAGGTTTATTAATAAGTGTTACTTGGGATTTCAGGGTGTTTGTGGCAATACCTTGGAGTCATGTCACTTTACATGGATCTGTAGCCGAGACCTTCCGTTCTGTGCCACAGCTCGTGAATCGTATTTAGGTTATACTCTGGCAGGTCTCGCCATTTCCGAGCGCATTAGGTGCTGTTCTGATTGAGAGCTGTGCCCTCCTTCCTCTTCCAAATAACCTTCCTTGTAGCAGCTCTCTCTGCACCATCAGCTAGCTGCTGTATTTCAGGGTCACAGGAAAGAGGTGGAAAGAAATGTATGTTTTAGGGAGCAAAATATTCACCTCAGAAGGCTAAGATTCTCATCATTGAATTTTAGGAATTTGTGTTTATTTTGCAGCTTTCTCTCAAAAGGGTAAGAGGCTTTCGCTGAAGGTCAGGAAAGCTCCTATTTCCCAAAGATCCTTCCTGAATATCAAAAAAGAACTTTTAAATTGTATCACTTGACCATACTTCTCTTTACTTACGGGATTAAGTTTGCTAACACCAGCTAGACTGGAGCCTGACGGGAAAAGTGCCTTCTGATTACCTCAGTAAATCAGAAATATTAGATAGGAGCCTTGGACCAGAAGGCATTTTCCTGGATTGGGACTCTGGTTTCTAGTCCCCATACTCTGTATTATTCAACAGCTCAAGTTGAATTTGAAGTTCCACCTGCCTGAGATGCTTTTGTTCAGTCTGCACTCCCAAAAAGTCCAGCAGAAATCCCACAGGTAGGGATAAATTTGACTGAGTTTGGAAGCACCTCCAAAGCCCTGAGGAATTTTAAACTCAAGACTAATTGGGTACAGCGCAGTTTCATTTTATTGCCTCTCCATCGCTGAACATCAACCAGCCAGAACATAAGTAGACAACGAACCTGAAACCACACGCAGAGGTACATGAGGAAGAGTCTCTGAAAATAGGATGTGTTTGTTACGGTTTAAAACGAAAGATCTTCAGAAAACTGAAGTCAATGGACGAGCCATGGACACAGAAGGCCCCTAGAAGCAATAGTGCCAATAACCCTCATCAGCTTTCAAGACCACAGAGGTACATGGTGAGGGACAGGAGCTCTCAGTCAGCAGACATAGCTTGTAACTGGGCCTCTGGAAAGAATTCCAGCCAAGTGATCAGAAACTGTTCATGAAAAACTATATATTTCATATCAAAACTGATTGACATTTTAAAAAATAACTAAGCCCAGAAGTATTACAAAATTTGTAAAAAGCACTAAAACAGGATAACTCTGGTGGCAAACCCTTGCCTTCACTTACTTTTAATTCTGCTCTCATTATTTATTCTTGCTAGGAAAGGGTGAGGTAAAGCCAAAACTAAACCAAAGAAAACCACCACAAACCAAAACAACAAAATAAACAAACAAAAAGAAAAAAAAAAGGGAGGGAGAGAAAAATCTACATCTGTGAGTTTCATAGGAAGCATTTTTCCTTTTTTCAGCTCAAGTACCTTGAAGAAGATACTTGAAACGAATAGATCTTGCAACCTCCTCTGTTACAGTAAGCTGCCCACCAGATAGCCACATGTTGCAGTTATGCCCGGACAGTGCTGAGCTTGCTGAGACTCCCACAGGGTGAGAAAGGGTGATGAGGGTGGTGAGAAAAAGGGGTAAGGACCCTTCAGCCCTTCTCAGCTGAGATGCATGTGAAGGAAAGGAACTACATCTGAAAAGTCATGCAAAGTTTGCACATGAGGAGTTCACATCAGATGAGCTCAATAGCATGGTCATATGCAGTCTAACCTTCGAAGTGAATGCATTTTTCTCTTCTTTCCTTAGAGAACTCCACACCCTGACAGCGGCAGTCGCCCAAGGTGTGTGACACTGTGTTACCGAACATTTTTAGATGGAAGTTCTTTCACAGCATCTGGCCTCCAGCTCAGGGAGACCTTATGGTTTAAGAAGAGAGAAAGTGAAGGAACCTGGACCTTTTTACGAGAACACTATAAGGTCAAAATTCTATTTGCAGAAAGAACTCTGTGTCATACATAACTCCATTCATGCCTACACCATACAAGTATCTCAAGCTACAACAAGGACTATTTTTTTTTTTTGCCTTTTATTTTCATGGTAGGATGCCAAAAACTCTCTGACCACTGCCTCATTCACACACACTCTATGACACCAAGATGCACAAAGGTATCACTGCCCCACTGAAGCAGCAGAGCACTGTGCAGTTTTCATGATTTAGAACACAAGCCCAAAATTTTGACCTGTGCTGAGCCCTCTTCCAGTGCTCAAGAGCTGTTTGTTAACATACACCCAGACACTATAAATTATGTCCATCACCAAATATCTGGTACAACGTGAGTGACCAGAGTAGCCATGGGTATCACTGGAACTTCTGTCTTCCAGCCTACTACGTGGCTTTCCGGAAATGCTTGACATCACCTCCGCTCCTTTTACATTCAACTCATCCCCTGAAGTGACTTACCTCTGGATATGTCTCTCTTCATTAGCTACTGGAGGAGTTCAAATGAGTAGGTTAGAGTGGTCATCTAGCTTCTAGAGGCAGATGTCAGGAAGGGAATCCTACCCTCCACCCATCTGACACAAACAGTCCTAGCACATCTCCCAACAAAGCAAGTGACACATGTTGTCCATAACCTAGAAATAAAACCTAGGAAGCTGGCGTCAATGAGCACTATATAGGATGTTCATGCATAAAGCCTATTAGGGTTGTGCAGTGTGTGAGCACAAGACGGCAAAAATCTAAAGGGATACCAGCCTGACTTGAAAAAGTAATTTCATTTTATGCCCTGACACTGCAAAGTAATTGTGCCCAGAACGACTGTTTTTACTGCCTAAATACATTTTTAGTACTTGAGCATCCAGGTGGATTCAATTGTGCTTGCAATTTTTCAGGCATTAAAGAGGGAGACTAAATGACCGAGGCGGGGGAAAGAGAACAATATTGCACTCCTGTGAGACAGCCTGATACATGGACTAGAGCATAGCACTAGTGCTCAGGAGCCTCAAAGTCTAGCCCTATTTTGACCATTGACCGACCAGTGTTTTAATGCTAGGCATGGAAAATGCAATGCAAGTGTCCTTATGTCTTTTACAAAAATAACACCAGCTGAAATCTTCAACCAGCATAAACTTGTCAAATAACACAAGTCACTGACTCCAACAGAAGCAGCATTGCAAGCCACGTCATCAGCTTTTAAGAATAAGAACGTCCTTCTTGACCATCTTTTCCAAAAACATGTGATATGGCATGAATATAAGCCACACTTGAACTGTTATAAAATACATTAAAAACAGGACATTATTCAAATCCAAACATGTGATTCTGATTAAGTTAAGCATACTTAGAACTTATATCATCAATAACTGTTTACAGAACCATAGCCTTAACTGATACTCAAAAGCCTGTTCACAGAAGTTTTCATAAAGAAATAATATACAAGGCACACTAAACACTGTCGGGCCAAACACATTCTACTGTTTATTACACATATTACATTCTTAAATAAAAATGCGTCACATAACATTTTTGCATAGATATCTTACAATATACCAATTTAAAAAAGAATTATGAAACAGACCAGTAACAAAAATAAATTTTTTCTTCATTAATAATTTTGTAACATTAACATACCACCATCATATAATACAAATAATATTTTTAAATCTTAAGACTTTTTGTACAGCAAAAAAACTGACAAAGTAA
>NW_009935842.1:0-36934 GCF_000696875.1 Nestor notabilis | reverse complement strand
AAGGTCCTAACTTATTTTCTCAGGGTTGTGTGGTCCAACTTTGTGCCGAGCTGGGGTTCCTAAGTGAACTCTGGTGGGGTGGGTAGCGCTGAGTTTGCCCATCTCTAAACCCTACTTCTGCACAGCCACGCAAAGTTTGGAAAGTCCTAAGCCTGGGGCTCAGCCTCTTGCTCTCGGTGCAAGCCCACAGCCTTGCCATTCAGCAAGGACACGAGGGCCCAACAAATCCCCAGCCTCACTACCAAACCTCTCCGTGGAAATGGTGGCTGGCTTTGCTGAAGTGCAGGAAATCAAATCCTTTTGTTTATTCCGAAGATCTCTGTTTTATCTCTCACCATGCTGTGGTAATTAAAGGAGACCTGTGCTTGGGTTATTTGCCTGATATTTGTTTCCTCCTAAGGTTGTCTTGGAGGATTTTATTCCCTCCAAAAGGGCATGTGGAAACATTTAGTGTTTTCAGCTGGATTTTGTTAGTGTGCTATTGATTGTGTCTCCAGCAGGGAGATTTTCTAAGGTGTGGTGGAATATTCCACCCCAACAGAGGCTTGTATCACCAGGGGTATTTTTTAGCCCTCTCCCAGCCTTACCCCTCACTTGTCTGAGTCACAGTTTCCCTGTGGTGCTGTTTGGGGGTAGTGGGTGTACTGGGGCTGCTGGCTGACATTCAGTGTCATCCCTATGGGGTCCAAAGGGCCCTAACTTGGGCTTTGTTTTTCTCAGGAAAGGCTTTTTCACCTGTTGAAAAGCCAAGAGGGGAGAGCAGCAGTAGGCTGCTGTTCTCAAAATTATGGTGAACATTGGATCAGTGAGTCTGATCCCCTTCCAGCGCCGTCTCCGCTGGGATGTGGGATCCTCTCCCATCTCTTTCCAAAGTGCTGGATTTCAGCCCAACCACAGGCCTGAGGACAGCTGGCTCCGAAGTCCTGCTGAGGTGAGGCAGCCTGGCCCGGCTCTGCTTCAGCCAGAAGACCTTTAACAGGGTGGAAATCAAGTGCAAAGGATTTTCCAGTCAGCAAACCCTCCTCTCCAGAGAAGTGCCCAGCATCCTCCAGCCATTTTATGTGGGAACATTTTGGGTGCGCAGACCCGTGGGAAACCCAGGCAGCTGCCTGTCTGTTGGGAAGCATCAGGACGGGGTGTTTGGAGGAGAAGGATCACCCACCTTAGCCGTGCTTATGAAGGGGAACACAAGAGCTGCTCCCCTTCCCAGGGTCTGCTTTGTGGCCATGCGTCAAATCTGGTAGGCCCCAGGGCAAGTGGCAGACAGAAATAAGGTCAGGCCGTGCTGTTCCTGTTCTTCTCTGCCCCGTCTGCCTCCCCCTTCTCTTCCTTCTCCTGCTCCAGCCTCCATCCCAGCCGCCCCCCATCCCTCCTGGCGTCTCTGCCCGCCTGACCTTCCCTGTCGCTGCTTTCCCACCAGGATGAAATATTTATTGAGGCTCTGTTACCCTTGTTTTCTTGAAAGTGAGTTTCACACTTCATTTGCAGGAGACATTAAGAGACTTCACAGTGGGTTTTCCTTCTCACTGGGCGTGTGTGATGCTGTGTGCGTGACCATCCTGGCCGGCCTCGCTCTTGCCTGAGCAGGCAGCACGGCCTGGGTGAGGTGGAGCATCTGAAGCAATGGATAAGCCTGTATCCCCACCATGTGATAAATAACTGGAAAACAAAAATCTGGTCTGAAATCCAGCAGTTTAGCTTTGCAGAGTTGACCCATCTGTGCCTGGTTGCACTGTACCTCCTCTCCCTGGTTGGGATACAGTGGGTAAAAGGACTGTGAGTGGTCTCATAAAGCAACCGTGGGCAAGATTTTCCTATGGCTTTATGGAAAAGTCACTCCTGGACCTGATTCTGGAGAGACTTTTGTTGGATTTACTCCAGGCATCAGGATTGGGTTGGATGCTGTGCCCCTGCATCAGCCCAGAGCAATGCACGGCTCTGGTTTTCCCTGGGTCTGTGCAGCTCACGGTGCTTTGCTCCAATATCCATCTGGATGTGCTGTCCTGGTGGGATGAATTGTTGTTGGCTTGGAAAGCAGAGCTGTGGCTGAAGACCTGTGCCACAGGGTGGCTGTCACCAAGTGGACTGTCTTCCTACAGCACTGTGTTAGGATTGTTGCAGGTACTGCGGGCATCTGAACTGCAGAGTGAGAAAGGGGCACGTGGCTTTGCTGTGGCTGTGAGGAACAGCTTTCTAGGGAGAGAAAGCTGCAGGCTGCTAACAGCTGATCTTTCTGGCTGTGTGGGTGAGAAGGGCAGGATGGGCCTACCAGCATGCATCCTGGGGGTCAGGGTGGCTATAAGCTTCCATCCCCATGGGTGTCATGGCTGTCACTGGCTCTTCATCCGTCTGGGAAGGATGAGGTATGTGGGCAGAGCCAGCTGGGGCACCCAAAAAGCAGAGGAGGCAGACCCCAGGGCTCCTTATGGGTGGTGTCAGGGGCAACGGTGTGCCCACACTGCAGGTGGTTGAGTTTTAGCTGGTCCTCTTCCAAGCTGGGTGTATTTTAGCATGACCACTTTGTTCTCCCCAACTCAGGGTGCCCTTGAGGAGCAGCTCGTCCCTTCCCCATGCCACTTCCAGCTCTCGGCCAGGGCAACCTGTGATCCCACACAAATCCAAACCTACTGAGCAACCTGCTCCTGCTGTGAGGTCCTAAAAGCACAGGAGAGTTTAAAACACGTGTCATTAAGGCTGGGAGGTGGCCACCCCCTGAAATACCTGCCAGCCTCACGCTCTGGAGATGAGCATCCAAGCTCTGGGGCAGGTTGTGTCTCCTCCCTGGAGCTCAGGGATGAGCATCCAGTGACTGCCATTGTGTCAGGCAGATGGAGGCAAAGGAAGAGAAGAACAGAGACTTTTCTGGGTTGCGTTTTGGAACCCGACCATGAAGCCGCGCTGCTCCAGAGCCAGCAGCTGGCCCTGCTGTCTGGCCCCACCAAAAAGAGACAGTCTGTCTGCCTTGTGCTTTCGGGGAGGCGTTGAGAGCCCTCCTGACTGTAGTACTGCCACACGTGGGAGGCTCCTCTCTCTATATTGCTGCCTGAATGCAATTAGGCTTTAATGAGTCATTAAAATAAATCTCTGTTTCTACTCCAAGCAAACATGCCAGGGGGATGCTGACAGTTGGAGCAGCAGGTCTTGCATCATGCGGAGGAAGAGGCTGAGCTTCCCTGCGCCCTTCTCCACAGAGCTGGGCCCGGCACCCTCCATCTCCCTTCCCTATGAAAAAAGGATGTTTCCGAAGCAGGTTTGCAGCTACTGCAGGAGTGGGATTAAATTATAATCAGCCCTAGGGTTGGAGTTGTTTTGGAGGAGCAGTGGTCTGAGGGTTATCTGCTCCCTGATGCTGAAGGGCACTTGCCCACCTAGAAGTAGTCAGAGATGTAATAGATCCCAGGTTTTGGCTCCTAGACTGTTAAAGCGGCTGATGGCTATGTCCCTTTTAACCCATATCTGGATCTGGTAGGTAGCTGGAGGAGATCTCAGCAGGCCCTGTGGCTGGAGAGGGATGTACATGAGGCGAGCACTGAAATAGGAAAGGGAAGGTGTGGTGCATCACTGACAGACATCCATATAGTTTTCCTAGCTGTCAATGGAATTTAAAGAGAGCTTGTGAGCCAAGAGGGATGCTGGTGGCCCCTCTCCTCATGAGCAGACTCAAAGCTCATCTTCCTTCTCTCTGCCTAACTGGTAAATGATCCTGTTACCCCTGAGGATTTTTGCTAATTTAATCCCTCCCCAGTGGCTGTCCTGCTGGCATGCTTGCAGGCAGGAGGGTAGATGCTGGCAGGACACAGGGGGGCATCCTCTGCGTGTCCCCAGGGAGCAGCATCCCTCAAACATACAGTCACTGTTTGAGCTGCTGGCTCCATAGTATTATGCAGGCTGGAGGAGTTAAAACCAGGGGCTGAGCAGGAGAATTTATATTAGCAAAACAGGTAAGTTGGGTGATGTCAAGGCATAGCAGATCCGTCCCGGCACAACTCAGATGGCAATGCCCAAGTGTGCTGTGCCGGAGAGGGGTGTTCAAGCTGATGGGATTACAGAGGCTCCAGTCTCAGCCAGAGCTTTTCCCCCAGCTTTACTTTAGGGAGCAAAACTTGCTGCTACATGGAAAGGTTTTGCACAAGTTTTGTTTCCTACGCTAGGCTGGGAGGAACTGGGACAGGGCAGCAAGGGCAGAACTGGGTGGGAATTTGGAAACTGGGCAGAGGATTTTCATGGAATCATGGAAATGAGGAGGAAAGGGTGAGATGGCACCAATGTCTAGGGCAAGGAGGGAGATAACAAAGTGGTGCCTTGGAGAGGAAGCTGTCCTGGGGGTTGATTCAAAGAAAGCTGGTGAGAAAAAAATCTTTAGTGGGAAACTCGCTGCTGTGCTTGATTGGATCTTGTTGGGGATGCTCTGGACTGTGTTGCACAATGCTTCTTCTGGATGGATGCACCTCTTCCAGTATGTACCTGGGATGAAGATGCCTTTTGGGTCACTGAGTCTCCCGGTGGCATTAGCCCCACTGGAGAGCAGAGCCTTCTTGTGGTGGAGCAGCAAGAAAATCAAACTGGGGAGAAGATCCTATCTTCACAGGGTGTGTTTGCAGTCCCTGGGGAACGGAGGGATCTGGCCAAGGTTTTCATCTCCTTGCCCTGATGGGAAGAGCTTGCTGGTGTGAAAATAAATAGGAGGTGAAGGTTTCATCTTGGAGCAGCGAGGGTGCTGGAGAAACACTGTCCCGGGGCTGGGAATGAATATCCTCAGGGGGAGGCTGGCTCTGTTACACTGCCAGGGAGGGTTTCCAGGGTGTGGGACCATCAGGATCCTGATCCATCACCTGGACCTTGCTCCATCCTGAGACCTCAGTGTGGAATAGCTGGAGGCTGAGAGGCTTTTAAAGAGGTCCCTGCTGCCTCATTTTGCTTTGCTGGTGCCTTCTCACTTTTTCCTGGGCAAGTTCTGGGAACGCTGGCTGACGCAGGGGAAATACTTATGCTGTGTTAGTGCTTTACCACAGGGTTGAATCAGTCATGGGATACCTACACCAGTGCAATGAGCTTGTGCAAGCAGCAAGGATGACATCAGGGTGAAGGATAAGCCTTCCTGCTCCTTTTCATGCTCACGAGGATCCATCTTTTGTGCTGTACACAGTGAAAACCCAGGCCATGCTGCAGCAGGGGGATCTAGGGGCAACATGGGGTGTAAATCAGACCAAAGTCTTTGCATTCCAGGGCCATGTTCACATGGGATCCATGGTACAGCAGGATCCAGCCTGGGCTCCATCTCTCTGCTGGCTGTGGCCACAGGCATGGTCCTGAGCCTTTAGCACTCATGTGCTGCAAAATGCTCTGTCTTTTTGACAAGGGTCCGTCTCACCTGGGGCAGAACCCAGCACTATGGCTCTCTGTAGCATCACTCTGCTCTCCACGTGGTTGCTGCTGCCGCCACAGCTGCTCATCACAGGGGTATTTGGGTACCGGGAGGGATGTGGCCCACAGCAGGGGGTGGCTGGCCACGGGTTGGATGGCTCCAGAGAGCCTGTGGGGATCTGATGCGTGGGATAATCTCAAAAGCTCTTCGTGTGACTTGGCTTGATGCTGCCAGTTTTGTCCCTGGTTATTTTGGGACCACAGTGGAGCAGCTCCCTGGCACGTGTGCCTGAACTTGGCCACGGCTTTTGCTGGAAGCAGCCCCAGACAGGACCTTGGGCACAGCAGCAGGAGATGAGCCGTGTGGGTCAGGCAAAGGACATTTCCATCCTGCATCCGACCGTGGGCTGCGCATGTCTGATGCCTTCCCTCTGTCCAGAGCTGCACCACACACCCACCATGGCTCCTGGGCTGCACTGGTCTGGAGCTGGCCGAGCAAACGCAGGGAGTAGGAGGGCGGGGGGATGAGGAGGGAGGTGTCATTTTCCTGCTCTGGGTTTTAAGCCATACTGCAACTAGGAGCAGCTGCAAAGAGGTGTTAATTGTATAGGGACTTGCCTAGATCCAGGTGTAGTCCTGGCCATGCTGTGGGCTTTGCAGTATCACATTCATCTGTGTGCTTGGGGGGGACAGAATGGGGTGATGGTGTCTTCCATGTCCCTCCATCCCTACGCATGGGTCCAGTTAATCCATGCAAGCAGGCAAGACAGGATCTGAATAGTCACTTAAGTAGATAAAGGTCAGATGAGATGCTGGAGTAACGAGATACTCGTGTGATCTGTGCCTGAGATATCCTAGGCTGCAAAGCTGCCCTTCCTCCAAAACTCTGTAAAGTTCTGGGAGGTCTCCCTAGGACAGGGATGTGGATGTATCGGCGAGTTCCAAGACATGCTGGGGCTTTGCACACCAGGCACTGCTACAGCCAGGGATCAGAGGGGGTGCTTGGTCCTACGTGGCTGTAAAGGCAGTTGCCACTGGTGGGGAAGGTCTCCTAGGCTCCTGCAGGGCAGGATGAGGCCCAGCATGGGAGGGAGTGAAGGTGGGTTTGTCAGAGTCTGACAGCCAGAAGGGATCTCCTAGGCTTGATGGGTCAGGAACACAGCATTAGCAGCAGAAATGCAGCCCTTTGTGCCCACCCAGGAGCTGGGGTCTGGCTGGCAGCTTCCACCCTGGAAATGCTTTGATTTTTGTTAAATTTAGTTAACATCTTGCTTTTTCTACAAAGCTTTGGCAAGAGAAGGTCTGGTTTCAAAACCCTGTCAGCATTTCTTCTTTCCCATCCCTTAGCTGGAGAGAAGCAGGACAGGGAGAAGGTGGTGGGGAGCCCCAGGGAGCTGGTGTTGCTGCTGGAGGGAAAGCAAGGGCAGCTGTGTGGCAGGGCACGGGGTTTTTGGTTTTGATGACTGACTGCAAATCACCGCAGCCTCAGCGGCAGGCCAGTGTTTTGTTTCTGCGAGCTGGTTGTCCTTGTGACACCTGGGACGGGGTGTTTGCTGTGGTTTCCCTTTCAAAACTGATGGGCTTGGGGCACTAAAGGGGCCACAGCACAAAAAAGCCTCAGGTAGGAAACAGGTCACACAAAACTCCCTTTCTGTTGGGAAAAGCCTTTTTTGGTGTTCTCTGCAGGAGGCAGATTATCTGTTTTCCCAAGCACCACTGTGATTTCTGTCTGCAGCCTGGTCCAACTTCAATTACAACTTGGGCAGAAACCGCCATGAAGCTCAGTGCTGCTCCAGGAGGTATTATTGCTGCAGGAGACAGCAGGGCTGTTCCAGTCACCCAGTGTCACGGTTGATTTTTATGCCTTAAAGATGCTTTTTCCTCAATGTATTTGTTAATAGAATATCAGAAGTCAGAACAAGCTGGCCCCACACCACCTCCCATTCCCCCAAAATAATGGAGCTTAAGTAAGCTTATGTGCAAGGGTAAATCAACACAGCAATTTGTAACTCCTCCAAAAATCAGTGTTCTCAGGGCCTGGGGTGGGCAGCAGTTCCTTGATGATTTGTAATTAAAAGTTTAAAGGCTTTAAAGAGACCCAGTGGTTTGGGACATGGGCAAGAAGCCCCAGGGCAAGTGCTGGGGCTGGAGGGGAGTTGCTGGGAGGCTGTTGTCTGAGAGCAGTCCCCCACATCCTCTTGTATCCCGTGTTGCCATTGCTGTCTGGGTGAAATTTCATTTGGGCTTGGCTCATTTTGGGAGAGGGTGTCCTCATTATTTCTGTTTCCCAGGACTCAACTTGTCCCCTTATGCCTTGCAGCACAGAGCATCTGACACAGAACAAGTTTGCAGGGCCTTGGCCCTCCCTGTGCACCCATCTTGCCCCATGTTCTCCCACCTCACCAAGGTTTGCACCCGTGGGTTAATCCACCCAAATCCCACCACACTGAGCCTGTGCCTTGTTGTTTGCTGCCATAATCTGTTTTGAAAAGGCAGCCCTTGATGTTTCTTCCAATTAGGCCCTGGGAGATGATTCTGGTAAGGCAGCAGCTGGGCTAATTCACCAGACAGACATTTCATTGAATTATCCCATGAGCTGCAGAGCAAAACCAGGAGAGCAGGGCCTGGGCTGGGGCAGGACTCACCACCAAGGTTCAGCATGGTGCTCACGGCCGATAGCTGTGCTCTGCTCCAGCCCAGGATCTGTTCCCAAGCTCTTGTGGTGGTAGCATTTGACCCTTGCTGGGTGGCAGGGGTGAGCTGGGGCTGGTGGAACACACAGGGTGAGGAAGGACAGGAGTTTCTCAGCTGGGCTGAGAGTGCTGGCGGTTGGCAAAAAGCTCACCATTGACTTGCAAACTCTGCAAATCTGCTGTGGACGTCATTGAAGGAGAATAAATATAGAAGCCTGAGATGCCGCTCGTTCCCAGGGTCACTTTTCAAGCCGTAACTTTGCGGTGTGAGGCAACATCAATTAAAGAAAATGTATCTCTGCAGCAGGCAGTTCTGCACACCAGCCCAGGGTTGTTCCGTACAGCTGGGTTCCCTCCCTGTGCCCGCTCCCGTTCCCATCGGGACAGCGTGACACCACTGCATAGCATCTCGCATTGCTTCCAAAAAGCTGGTGAGAGGCAGGGAAGGTGGCACAGCCTGGCTCGTGTAAATCTTGATTTTATTCAGCAATGGTTTGTACACCATAGGGTCGCCATGCCTGCCCTTGGGTCATAGCCTGAGCTGCCCAGGAGCAGGTGAGAAGCATCTGCTTCTCAGATGCCAAGGCATCTGCTCAGCATGGGGCATTTAAATATATAAACAACTTCCAACTCCCTTTTTAAGCCAGAGGAGAAATGGGACTGTGCCCCAGGAGTTGGGCTTCTGCATCCCATCCCACTGCAGGAGCCTCAGGGTACAGCCCAAGGCTTTTAGCGACTCCTAAAAGTGTACAGCCTTCTGTCAGGATGGGATGGTGGTGCCCAAACCCGAGGGGAGCAGAGCCAAAATGCCCCTGTCCCAGCAGGTTGGGATGTGGGTGGGGGGATGGATGGAAAATGGATGTGAACTGATCCCCAGTGGCAGGGATGCAGCTGCTAGGGCTGTTTTGTGGCCTGTGCAAGGGCTGGAAAAGGCTGTTGTTAAGTTCCTTTCTGGGCATATTTACCTTATAATTCCTAGGACACCAATTACTCTTGAGACTGGAGCTCCTGCTCCTTCTCTGGGAGGTGTTACATTCCCTTCTGCGTCCATGCAGAAGAGAGATGTATTGGGTTAGAGAAGGCTATTTTATAGGCAGAGTAGAAATGAACAGCTAGGCTGCCAGTGAGCAGGATTTGAGGGGGGGAGGAGAGTAGAAATTTCCTCCTATCTGAAAGCATTACCTCCAGAGACATGAGGAAAGGTAGTGCTTCTCTTCTTGTTTGTTTTCATTTTCACTTGTTTTTCTTCTTAACAGTCCCTATTTTAATAAGGAAGAGCCTGACTCCTGAGCAGGGCCAGTGAAACACTGGCCCTGGCAGCCCCAGAAATGGAAATGCTGGAGATGGGGCACATGGAAGCCTGGCTGTCCTTGAGGCAGTGCTGGTCAGACATGTGGCTCTCAGAGGTGACCAAAGCATCCCCAGGGCCGGTCCCTCCCTGCCCGGGATTGTTCTCCAAGGCTGCCTGCTTGCTCCAAACCTTGGGCTAATTGGATGCTGCTCTCCGAGCTCTAAATCAAATCACAGCTCCCATGAAATGAAGTTTTCTGGATGCAAACGGCTGCCTGCATCATCCATCACTGCCCAGCTCACAGCGTGTCCCTCTTGGGGGTCATTGAAGGTCAATGCCTGCCTTTTCCAGCTGCCCACCATCAGCTTTTCCCTGTTAAGGACGGCACCTGGGGAGGTGATAACTCCATTGAAAGCTCCCTGGTGTATCCCACCCAGTGTCACCGGTGCCCCTCACTCTTGGCACTGTTTCAGGGTGCAGTTTGGTAACAGGGTGTAGGAGCTGAGCATGTTGGTCTCTATTATTAGCTCTGCTGGATATGGACCTATTGATTTCTCAGGGCTTTTTTTCCCCCTTTGTTTTGTGTGCAAGAGCAGCTTGAGGAAGAAATCCAATGCGTGCCTGCCTTTTGGCTTCGTAAAGGAACCTTCCAAGAGCTGAAAATCGATTTGTGGCAGGCAGGATCCTGCAAATCACCACAACAGAGTGAGGAGGGGTGTGATTTGGGGAGGACAGGGTGTCTCCATGTTGCCCAACAGCACATGCAAGAACGAAGGGGTTGGGGCAGAGTTAGGCAGGTCTTGTCTGGAAGCTGCCACTTCTCTCTCAATTAGGGCCACATGGTGAGCGGGTAATTAGATCTCCTTGGCTGCAACCGGCTGGCACTTGGGCCCTATCAATTAGCCTTGCTCTGGGAGAGGCACAGAAGGATGCAGGGCAGGTAATGAAATGTGGTTGTGCCAGGTATTGCCTGAGGGTGGGAGTGGCAGGGGTGATGGGTGCACCCACTTCTGGGGTGCAGGTGTCTCACTGAAATTGCAGGGTTTGGGTGTGGGATTGTCCTTTCCTGGCGTTTTCGGTTTACCCACCTTTGCAGCACCACCTTTCCTGCTGGTCTTCCTGAAACAAGCAATTTATTCAGCTCAGCTGCAGGAACAGAGGTGCTATTGGTGGGGACGGGGACACTGGGCAGCCCCCTTGAGCTGACGGGTTTTTCTCCTTGTCCTCTCTCCCAGGTCTGCCAGCATCTCCCCGTGGCTATGCACCGCTGCCTGTCCCAACTGGCCATCCCAGGGCCAGTCTGACCGCAACGCCCTGCCTGTCCTTTTCCTGGGTAGGTGACTGTGGGGTGGCAGGGGGTTGTTGGGGAGAGCCCCTTTCCCGGTGGCACCTAAAACATTGGCTGCTTGCATGGGGATGCATCTGCCTCCCCTGTAATTAATTTTAAAGAGGAAAAGGCAAACTGCTGACTAAGCCAGGCCTTTGCCCTGTGAAGCTGCGTGATTCACGAGCTGCTGATGGCACAGCATTGTCCTGTGGAGTATTTCTCTGAGGTCGGGAAATACCTCCTTTCCCTGCTCCAAATTAAAGAAAATAATTGTAATAATTACCATCATTACCGTCTGCAGGACTCGGAAATATTTTTGCACCATGCAGGGTCCCAGAGGCACCAGCACATGCTAAGTCCCATCCCCGTGGGGAACAGGGGTGGAGCAAGGCTTTCCATAGGTCCTGTAACAAGACAAGTTCTTGGGAAGCAGGGAAACATAGGCAGGTGAAGGGGCACTGTCAGGCCACTGCTAACCTCTCCCTCAACTTCTTCCAGACTTAACGCCTCCATTACTGAACATAAGTAGCCCCCAGGTGCCATGGCACAGGGATGGTGGTGGGAGCTGCTTGGCTCGTACCAAGCCCATGTTAGACTCATTGGTGCCTGCCAGGCAGCCAGAGTGCATTTTTTCAGCTCAGCTGCCACAGTTGTGGAGTTCAAAGCCTTCCCTTCATCTTTTCCTGGTGGAAACACAGGTTTGCTTCTGCGTTTTGAAGCAGAAGTGGTATTTTTTGCCGACAGGGTGGAAATCAGCCCTTCTGGCTCAGCAAGGGGGAGGCTCAGTGGGTGGACAGTGGGTGTTTCCCAAAGACCCCAAGCCAGAGGCAGCAATAACAGTGAGGGGACATGATGCTGCATCTCAGGTGTCCTCTTGCTAAGAGGACAAGAGTGATATTAGGTGATAGTTTTCTGGTTGGGGCGGGAGGAACAAGGATGTGGTATTTTGGGATGCTTCATGAGTGTCATGTCTGTGATACCATGATGAAGCCATGGTAGGTGACTTTCATGTTCTGGGGTGACGTGTGACCCTGTGGCCCTGCCTTTCAGAGTTTGATGGAGAATCGGTCGGATGACAGCGGGAACTGTTGTTATCACCGGGGGAATCCTAGCAACAGTGATCCTACTGTGCATCATTGCCGTGCTCTGCTACTGTAGGCTACAGGTGAGTGCTGCAGCTGTCCCCATCTTGCCACAAACCCCAGCAGTGGCACTGCTCCTCAGGCTGAACTGATGCTGCAGGAGGGGTCTCAAAGGGCATTTATTGCCTGTGATGGACAGAATGTTCAAATACCATTTCCCCCAGGTGCTGAAGAGTTATGTCTGTTCCTCATCCCAGTACCAGGAGACTCCCCTAAGGCTTTTGAGGCTCTGCCGTGCTTGCTAATTTAGGTGTAGGCTTGGCTGGGGTTGCAATACCAGCCTAAGATTTTTGTGTTGTTTTTTTTTTCCCCCACTGTAAATGAAATGAGGAGGCTTCCAACAACAGCTAGCTACAACCTCCTGCTCTTTAAAAGTTAATGTGAAATCTGTGCCATGCAGCAGTGTGGTGAAAAGCACAGCAGTTACTTGGAGGAGTTCCCAACTGGCATGGTAAAATATCTTCCTCTTGCAAACTTCGGTGGGGAAGGAGAAGATGAGTTCCCCGGCTACCTGCTGCAGCATGCTCAGGTCTGGGTTTTGTCCAGCTTCTGCTGCTTTGCAGGACCAGGTACCAATGGAGCAAAGCAGCAAGTAAAGCAGCAAGAGGCTGGCAGAGGGTTTCTCTGCCAGGGGAATGAAGGGAACGGGGATGTGGCAGGGCAGGCTGTGAAGACGAATCCGGCTGCTCTGCTTCCCCTGAAACAACCCTTTCCCTTTCATGCAGTATTATTGCTGCAAGAAAGATGACTCCGATGAGGAAGAGGAGGAGGAGGAAGAGGAAGAGCCTGATGTTCCCACGCACTCTCACCTTGGCATGTGCAACGCCTGCAGCTCCCGCATGGTGGACGGCCAGGGCAGCCCCGCACCCCCCACCAGTGAGCTCAACCAGCATGGGGCTCACAACTACTGCCCAACCTGCTCCCCTTACGGCTCCCCCTTTTACATCCGGACTGCCGACATGGTGCACAACGGGGGCGAGAGGGTCACCTACACCCCTGCATGCTATAAGGAGATGGGGCCACCCATCAACATGGCCACCCTGCAAAGCTACCTGGTGAGCCGCCACAGCCTCCTCCGTGAGAGCTTCCCAAACCCGCGGGCTATCAGCACGGAGGTGTAGTCACCATTGCCACTAGCACAGGGTGCTCCCAGCTGGCACCCGCTTGAGGGAAGGGGCTTTTCACTTGTCTTTGGAGGGGGGTCCTGCAGAGAAGACCCCGTAAGTCCAGCCCGAGACCAGCACGGTTGCCCAGCATGGCTAAGTTTTACGGGCAAGAAGACGAGACCTCAAAGGGCAACATTGAACCGGTCACCTCTGAACCTATCATACGTGTCATTATTATTATACTCTATCTCCTGAGGGGACTTGTCTAACGAGGGCTATGTACAGTACAACCTAATTTAATTACCCCAGGCTCCCCAGCTCCCCAAGCCCAGAGCAAGGTCTTTGGTGTCCCCATGCAGCCACCTGAGGCGATGCCCACCACCTCCAGCACACAGAGCGATGCGTGACCACCCACCGGCTGCTGCCCCTGGCAAATCCCACTGCTGAGCTGGGAATGGCAGCACTCCTTGCCGACAGGAAAGCAAAGAAAGGAAGATCCGGATCATCCTGTTCCCCTCATACTGCATTAGTTGCCGCTAGCAGTTAGCTTTCATGTTCGAGTGTAAGATAGGACACTTTCTACCACCCGCTTCAGTCTTCGCACATTCTGAAGAAGTTCACGACATGAATTTCTATCACTGCCAAGGGAGGCAAATTTGCTCATAAAACCATTCACATACACAAATGGTCACAGGATGATCCTTCTGCAGCCGAAGCCCCCACCTCTTCCACTCTTCACAAGCTTTCTTAGGAGTGATTTTAACTTGGACCCATAAAAATAGCAAGATTTTACTTATGGGAAGAATTGCATCCCTAAATAACAGCAGTTTTGGTCACCTTTAGCTTTCAAAGACCTAGCCAGGCCACTCTGACAGCTCTGGACAGCCAGAGGAAGGCTGTCTTTAGGATGGCTTTTGCTTTTGACAGCAACAGCAGAGACCATCAGGTCACACACCTCCTTTGCAGGGCCCACAACCTCCCATGGGAGAGTGATGTTCCATTGGTCTGGATCCCCTCTTCTGCTTTTGGAAGAAGAGGGCACAAGACCCAAACTTGGGTTCACTGGCTCTGCGTCTCGTAATAACAGCCAGTGACTCTGCCTTTCTGCAAAAAATGAATGTGGGAAAGTTCCTTCTTCCTCCATAAATCAGATTAGGTGAAAAATTACTAAAAGGGTTTCTCCATCATTCACAGGCATTTCTGTAGCAACTGGTGCAGGACCACTCGGCTGAGCCCTTCACAGTCAGTGCAGGGAGGAAGGACCTGGACAGCAACAATTCCCACAGCCCTGCAGATCCTGTTGGAGGCAGTGGCAGGAAATGCTTGCCATGCCTTTGCAATATAGGGTACCACTGCTCAGAAATTTGAGTGGTGGGTTGGATTTTTTTTTCACCACCACAATTTAGAAATCATCCTGCTGCTCACAGAAGGGTTTGGACTTAACTTCTCTGTTCATGCACAGAAGTAAGTCTTTGCATAGAGGCACATGCTACATGAGACTTGAATGTCTACGTTATCAGGCAAAAAGCTAATTTACACTTTGGACCTGCCCATGCCTTGGCATCTCTGCACCAACTATCGAAGAAAGGAGACAGACAAATGTGAAATGTGGTGACAGTCGTCATAACCAAACACCTTGCTCCAGCCTGCATTTTACACAGCCTTTTGTGCAAACTTTATGCACCATCTCCCCCACCTCTGGCCCAGAAAGACACTGTATTTCCATTATTCTGAGACTCAGCCTAGCTGCATTGCTTTTAGAGTCTCCTTCCATTCTCAAAATAGTGATACCAGGTTTTAAACGTCCTCTCACATTAAGGGCAGGCAGGAGGGAAGACCAGAGTTAGCAGCAGCAAAGCTGTCTGGATCCAACTGGGCAACAGTCCATAGCTCTTACTGTTTCCCATCCAGCCAATACATCTTCGTGAAAACATAGTCTGTAACTGGAAAAACTATCTTGCTAAGTTGGTAAATCTCGTCCTTTCCCACTGGAGCATCTGCTCAACTAGGTCTCATCCTGCTGGAAGCCACAAGAAGTTAGTATGTCCCAGCACGATCTGTGGGCTGCCACCTGCACAGCTCCACTAGACGGCCCTGCGATCGCCTCAAAGGGCACAGAGCCAGCTCACGGGCACAGCGGCTCCCAGCATCCAACTCTACCTCTTGTCACACAGCAAGGCTTCCCACCACAACAACAGCATGTGTTAAGCTGTGATCTCCAGAGGGTGGGAATAACGCAGGAGCTTTTGCTTCTGTGGGTCATCCTTCTGGTGAAAGGAAGGCAACCGCATCATCGTCACACGCGCATTAAGCATGACCTGTCACTGGCTAATGAGGTGCCAAGGCTGGCAAGGCAGTTCCAGAGTAGGTGGATGGCCAAGAAGAGGGTTAGCCTCACAGGGAACACGTCGCCCTGGGTCTGGCTACAGGGAAACGGGTGAGTCTGAAAGGGCTGGAAACACAGGAGATGCAGCTGTGGGTTTGAAGGCTTTGGGGATGGTGGAAGAACAGGATGGGGTAGATGCAGGGATCCCAGATTTTTTCAACTTCAGATTCCTCCTGTTATTATTCTATGTCTTTGTTGCTCAGCTATGGGTCCAAATTCGA
Organism: Nestor notabilis; assembly: GCF_000696875.1. Lineage (NCBI taxonomy): Eukaryota > Metazoa > Chordata > Aves > Psittaciformes > Psittacidae > Nestor > Nestor notabilis. The sequence goes on along the minus strand of NW_009935842.1, from coordinate 21,404 downwards.
TGTCAGAAATAAATGAGGATTTTGAAATACAAAACAGAGGTGGTTTCTGTTCTTTGGCAGGCAACACGAAATGGGGTTACCTGGTGTTGCCTGGAAGCTATACTGGTGCAAGAATTTTTCCTCCCCACCCTTCCTGTTCCTGCTTTTGTTCCTTGTGTCCCTCTCCTCTCTTGCCCTCTGGCCTAGGTGCATGCATCCCAAAACCACAGTTTTATAGTTTAGCTCTTTATTGCGACACAGAATTTTGCAGTATGTTTTGGAAATTTTCCTTCTAGTATAAAAGTCTGCTGGGCAGACCAGAGAGATGGCTGCTGTTGTCTGTGCCCTGCTGCGGGCTGGCCTCTGCACCCCACTGCCTCTAGCTAGGGCTCTTCAGAGATGATGACAGCAGGGACAGGCTTTGCCAACTCACTTCTCAGTAGCTTTTGAGGAACTGATGGTTTGTCTTGTGTAAAATCCTCTTGGTGGAGAGGGAACAGTGGTGACTAACTCCTAGGAATTCTTCCTCGCTGAACAGGCTGGTCTACAGGGACTGGCTCCACAGCCAAGCCAAGTGGTGTGGCTTCAAGTGGTAAAGTCTGGCTCGAGGGAGCTTTTGTCCCTTAACTTGGAAGGGAAGTATGGCCTGGCAGCAGTCAGGGTGACTTGAGCCGACATGACCAGCAGCAAGCCTTCCTGTAGTACCAGTGAGAGCACAGCTTCACCTTCAGCACCAGCACACAGTTGGCTGTCACTTTGTCTTCACAGTCCTCTTCTGGGGAACAGAAGCATCCACGGAAGGCATTAAAAAGGAGTTGTGCTTCCCCAGCAAAGAGCTGGACATAGCTAAGGGCTCCCAAGGGCTCCGCTCCCTTCCTATCCTCCCAGACTTACCTGGTGCCTCTGTGGGGCATGGCTGGAGTTGGCAAATCTGCCTGGCTTCTGGTTTGGAAGTAGGGTCACAGCCCTGAGCCAGCGCTTCCCCCTGGTAACACTTTACCTCACGCAGTCGCACACCAGCACCACACGTCTTGCTGCACTGTCAGCATCAACAGGAGAAAGAAATCATGAGAGGCATTCTTTCATTTTTCTGTAGTTCCCAAGTTTGTTCTTCCAGTGAGGCCTCCTGGTCCCTGCTTTGGATACTGTTCTTTAAGAAGTTTGGGTAAATTCCACTCTGATCGCAAACTTTCTGCTGCCGGAGGAGAGCCTCCCTGAGCTGGGGTCAGAGCAGAGCAAGGAAGAAATAATCACAGAATCAAGAATAGTTACGGCTGGACCATGCTGCAAGGTTTTCCCCAGCTTGCATGTGCCAGTCCCTTCACCTGCTAGCTGTCTGCAGAAAAGCAGAGCTTATGGTCCCCTTCGGCAGAACAGGCTGCTAGAAAACCTCACTGCCGGTTGTGCTCCACCAACCAGGGTTGTGAGGCCTCTGCTCCCCTTTCCCCACTACCCTCAGCCTTACCTGAGACCAGGAGGTAGTGAACCACGTTGAACACGGCCTCCTGAAACAGGCAGCTTGTTCCTCAGGTTTCTGAGAAGCTTCACAGCGCCTCTCAGGGTACTCCCTGTACACACCATTCTCCAGGCCCGCACACAAGACAACCCGGGTCTTCATCCCTCGCCCACAGCTGACATCACACTGGGAAAGAGAACATAAAAGCCAGGTAACGAATGATGCTTGTCAGCTGTAGAACTTCAACTAGTATGGCATCCTGCTCAGAAGCAAGGTGCTTAATGCCTGTCTAACACCAGTCTAATGGAGCTAGTACTGCCCAGGTCACAGCAGCAATGGATGTCTGCAAAGGAGCTGAGTTTCTTAGGGAGCGGGGACAGAAGCTGGTACTTAAGTGTTTAGCCAGCACTGTGGATGCTGAATTCACCTCTGCTAGTCTTGAGAGCAGATACAAGGGATCTGGAGCAGCCAAGGTAAAACTACAAGATGCTGTTTCTGTCTTATTTTATTGTATCTATGTTCTCAAAAACCATGTAGCGTATTCATGTAGCAACCTGTATTTTGGAGTGACAAGCTTTGTGTGGACCCCAGGGGACCAAACTGGTGCACTGCAGGTGAGTTGCATGGGCAAGTACTACTAAGCCCAAAGCTACACATGCCTAGCTGGGAGGACTCATTCTCTTGGGACACCACCAAGAGAAGCAGCTCATTCTAGCTCAGCTCTGCTTCCTGATGCCCATGGAGGTAATTGCCAGTTTGAGATTTCACTGCTTTGTGCCCTTCTTCACCACAGCAGGGCTAGCACAACTAGCTTGTGTCTGCCCTTAGTCATCCTGTGAACTCAAGAGCTCATCAGCTGAGAGAGGGAACATAGCAAAGGCAAAGAAGCTGGCACATGCAAAGGTGGGGAACTCAGATTCAAGTGAGTTTAATAACCTGGATCCAGCTGAAAAACTGCACTGCAGTACTGTCTGTGACCCACACCATAGGCCAGAGCAGAAGAGAGTTACGGAACTGCCAGGTCTCCAGGTTTAACTAGTTTGTGATCGTTACCAGTGCTGGAGGGAGACTCAGCTGAATGTAGTCAGCAGCTACAAAGAATAGCAAAATGAGAACAGAAACAAGGCTTAATTACTTCTCTGGTTCCCTAGAAAAGTTTTTTCTCAGTACTTTGTGAATCCCTGTTTTGCTCAAGACTTTAAAGACGACCCCCAAAATGGACTCAATGTGTTCTTCTACGTACTCTAAAATTTGGATCAGCTTGTATCAGGAAGCCTAAAGCCTCAAGGCCTTAAGCAACAGAAGGGAAGTACGAAGATCAACAGGGCCCCTGGACCATTTTTACTGGACTTTTAAGTTCTGAGGCAACTACACAGTCAATGGTCTGGACACAATTTCCAGGGCAGAGATGTGGGCTATAGTTCAGATTTAGCTTTGGATATTATTTATCAGAGAGGAAACTGTGTTTGCTGAGGCTTTCTCTTCAGCATGTAGGACCATACTCTTGGGATGGATGAGTGCAGGTTCTGGACAAAGAGCTCTGCTGAGGTGTGTGCTATAACCCAGCTATGAGCAAGAGGTGGAAGAGGATAGTTTCCGTAGGACATTGCTGCCCTCCAATGGAGGTTCCTGGGAAAACAGCAAATGCCACAAACTGTGGCAGTCGATAGCGTATTGGAGGTAGGGGGCAAGCTGGGGTATTCATTACTCCTTCGTCCTTTCTAAAAGGAGGGCATAGCCCTACAGCTGGAGGTCACACCATACAATCTTGTTCCACCAAGGGAGCCAGGCTCCTACCGTCTCCTGCATCTCCTATGGGATATGGGGTGGAAAGGAGGGCTGAGGACATAGGGCTGTGCTTGGCTTTACCTGGTCCCACTCCTGCTCCACCCAGTGTGCGGGACAGTTCTTGTCTCCACACGGATGGACAGCCAGAGGCTTGGTGACTGGGTCACACTGCGAGTTGGAGATCACTTTGCCCTCCAGGTTGCGGCATGCGATGAAGCGGCTCATGCGTCCCTCACCACACGATCCTGAGCACTTGGAGGAATAACGGGCATTTAGACACATCAGAAAGCAGGAAGGTGGAGGGGTCAGGGTTGGTGGTGCCAGAAGACCTGAGTTCAGAGCCTAGCCCTGCCACTGGGACTGTGGCACTGGATCCCAAGGGTCTTTAGAGGTACATCTGCTCAGGTGCTTCCATTCTCCTGGTGCCATGAGCTTCCCAGGTAATTGAATGGAGCTCACTTCACAGCTAACCAAAATTTACAGCATGAAGAGGCAAAAACACACATTATTCTGGTTTCTTTAGATTAGCCTCTTCCAGGAGAAAGCTGAAAGAGAGCAGTAGCATGACTGCCCACCTGCTGCCTCCTGCCAGCCCTGCACCCCCAGCATCAGGTACAAGCAGAAGCAGACCCTCAGCACTCACCGGGCCCCAATCCGAGGCAGTCCAGCGGCGGTCGCAGGGCGGGCCTGTGCATGCCTTCTCGCTGCTGGGCTTCTGGGTCTCATCACAGAGGGGTGCTTCCACTGAGCAGCGCACCTCCCGCTTCATCATCCCCTGCGTGCCACACCGGGCTGAACACTGCAATGGCCATACACAGTCAGCCCTGGGGCTCAGAAGCAAAGGCTAAGGGGAATGAGTAAAGGTGAGGGAGGCAGCTATGCCTCCTCCTGTTTCCTTCTGCTGCACTAGGAGAGAGAGGAAGGGCACCAGCAGGGACAGGAAAAGGTGGGTCCATCTCTATCTCTGCTGCTTATTTAATTTGGGCCCTAGAGATCCAGCGCTCCAAGATGCTGATGCCTGGAGTGCTGTTCAAAGTCACTAGTCCACTGGCCCAGTCCCAAGCAGACTGTGGAGAGTTAATCAAAAGAATTTTGATTTAATTTTAGCTTCTCTGTGTCTCCATGCTACTGTTTCCCCATTTGCTCTTAGAATCATAGAACAGTTTAGACCCTCTGGAAGAGGGAGGTAAAGTCTCCTGCTTGCAGGGCTTTAATTTGGTCCACATACTGCTTGAAAAGTGACCTTAGGAGAAAACACTTTGCAATGGCTTTTGTCTGCTGATCAGTGCCAGAACAGGGTAGCCGTGCATAAAGGCAGTCCTTGCTTCCCCAGGAAGCCAAGGGCTTCCTTAGCACCCAACATCTATCAGCCACCTTCCTCCGGGCCCCAGCCCAGCCCTGGCTGCTTACCTCTGGAAGCAAAGCTCTCCTGCTGCTTACCTACCTCAGACCACTCGGAGAGCTCCCACTGGGGCCCACAGGCCTTGTTCTTGCAGGCTTTCCTCTCCATGGGCCTGGCCAGCCCAGCTGACTCACAAAGGTCATCATAAACAGAGCTGTCAAAGCCTGGAGCCAACATCTTCCAGCAGCGCACAGTGCGGTACTGATAGCCCTCACCACAGGTTCTGGAGCACTCGCTCCACCGGCTGGTCTCCCACCTCCATGAGCAGTCCCCAAGAAAGAAAGCACAAATGAAGACCCAGGTAAGGGAGACAAGGGACATGGGGTGGCTGGGGAGTGCCTGCACACCTGGGACTCCCTCACTAAGTAGCTGCTGCTAAGAATATGCTCATCACACATACGTCTGTGTTAAGGCAATGCTGGTCTTGAACGTCAACTTGCCCTTAGCAGGCAATTTAGGCAGCAAATTCCTTCCCTCTTTTTGCATACAAAGGGATAACTACTAGTTTATGCATATCTTTCAGCCCAGAAATGGCTGTATACTTTGAGCGTGTTGTCCCTGTGGACAGCTGATGTCACTTTGACTCACCTAGGCTGGCAATCTCTCCCTGTGCAAAATTCGTGAGTAGGTTCTGGTCGGGTTAGAGCATCACAGTATGTTTCATCCACTTCCACTCCATCGTACCGGACACACATTGCATAAGAGGTGCTGATACCTGCTGGGCAATCAAGACATTCTCTTGGTCACACTCCATTAGATTAAAAGCCTCCACTCACCATGATTAAATCACTGCATCTGAAATGCTACCTGCCATTTTAAAAAATACCAGTATTCTCTCCATCGACAACCAAGAAGGACTTCACATGATCAGTCACTTGAAGCCAAACCTACCTGAAGTACATGTGGAGCTGCAGGGGGCATAAGCTGAGACTTTCCACCGATACATGTCAGCCAAGCTGATGTCATCGTGGCCCACAGGGCTCACATCAAACTCATTGCTGTGGAAAAAGGAGGCAGTATGAGCTAAAAATGAAGAATTGCCACAAAATATAGTGAAATTCCTCCTCACTGTCTCTGAAGATGAGATGAAACCTAGTGTTTCTGCTCTCCACGTCCCCCACCTTGGGCAAGATGGACCACTGATGAACAGAATGTAGAGCCTTGATCCACCTCCTGAATTCAACTTCAAGGCAGTGGATCAACATCACTGTGAGAGGAGGCAGCACTCACAGTGACTCTTGTGTATATTACGGTCTTTTGACCACGCGGGTGCCCTCAGCCTCAGTTCATACCATCACCTTGAGAGGTACAACACTAGGTTGGAAAGGGGAGCTCAAGCATGGTCCTTCTTAGTAACATATAACTTGGGGTGGAGAATTCAGATGTGGCTTGCCAGAAACCTTTAGAAGTTGGCCCTCATTCTCCTGCAAAGAATGAGGAGTCGTATTTACTAATGTTACAGAAGTTTCAAGAAGCTTATGTGCTCAGAGGAATGGAACAGAAGGGGCAGGATGTGGTGGTAAACGTGTGACATGCTATAGACTCATCGCCTACTTTGCAACCACATCAGTGTTGGCTTCACAGGTCTTTCAGCATGCATTTAAATGGATCCCCTAGAGGCAGGGTCCTGAAATACGTTCTAGGAGCAGTATGTCAGGCCAGTTGTGACAGTCGGTCTTTGGAGGACACACCATTGGTCAAGCATCTACAGCGGCTGCCATGGACAGACACTGGTGAAGGGGGATATCAAGGACAGCAGTGGGACTACCAGAAGATTGGCTTGGCCTTCCCTCCCCAGCTAACCATGCTTTTGTTTCGCCCAGGAAATCAAGTGACACCTTTCAGTGCCAGGGGCTTGCAGAGGCTTTGCCTGGCTGATGTCCATGGTTGGGCTGGCACCTAGCAGAGGGCTCTCCACAGATGCCATCACGCTGTAGTTGGCTGCTTCCCCCTGACTCCCAGCAAATGCATCCAACTTCAAGTCTTCCAGTGAGTTCTTATGGGCTGGCACTTTGTGGAGGCCCTGTGGCCACCGAGCAGCTGTCTCGATCCATAGTCCTGCTGTGGAGTTTCTTGGGGCCAGCCTGGCTGCCAGGTGCTGCAGCTCCCTACAGAAGGCAGTATTGTGTGGGTCTCGGTGACACAGTCGCCTGAAGAGACGAAGCCTGGAGGATACTATGTGGCTGTTCTCTGGGAGCTCTGATCTCCTCATGCTGTAGGGTACAGCTGTGCTGATGGAAATCTGATTGAACCTAAGAGCTGGAAAAAAAATACAGGCATGCTTGAACTATATTGAATGGCTTATACTTCAGCATGTGGTATTTAGCAAGACAAAAAACATTCATTATTTGGCCTCAAAATCACAAACTGCCACCAGGGTGCACCAACAGGCCTTAACTGCCCAGAGCAGCTTCACACACACTCTGCCCATTGCTCAGGAGCTCCACTTAAGGTCAGGCCTAGGCCTTCATTTCTAGCGTTCTTTCTTCCTAAACTGTTGTTTGGCTTTCCTAGATTGACCTCAGATTGGACTTCTCCCCTTGTTTTTTACCTGATGATCCCTGGACTGTGGCTAGGACCTGCTCCTGTCCCTCCCTGCTTGCCAAGCTCAGGTACTGTGGGACTGCTCTGCCTGAGAGGGCACTGACTGATCTCTGCTGTGGTCACCCTATCTCAGCTCCCCTTCCCTAACAAACAGAGCTATTAGCCCTTGCTGCTCCCTGACAATTTCCACCCCACTATCAAGCGTCATTCCCTCCTGTCCACCCTGATGGTAAAGCCACCTTAGATTTCAAGAAGACCAGTGTGGGATGTCCTCTTCCAATGAACAAATTGGGAGAGAAGGAAAGACAAAGCAACCAACCCAACTCTCTTTCTCCGCCAACTGCTGCTGCTTCCTCCTCCTCTTCCTCTCCTGCTGTGTTTGTGTGATAGATCTGCCTTATCTGTAAGTCATACGTCTTCTCTTCACCTTGTTCCCAGCCCCAGTTTCGAGCTTGACTGGTGGAGTTGGTATGGAAGAAGTGTGGGTGACCAAAGCCTAAATCTTCGTGCCGTTCTCTTAGAGGAAGCTGTTCGCTGGTATCATCTGGTGACAGGGTGAGCCATGTGGCATTGAAGTCCTGGGCAGCTCTAGAGTTGGCTGGAATGGGATAGTTCTGGCTGGTCTCTGGTAGGTGGTGGTAGAGAGGTCTGTCTGTATCAGGGGCTGCAGTTTGGAGAGGTGGTATCCGTGGTACAGTGTAGTCGTAAGTTATGTGTGGCATTTTCCCATTGAAGTTGTAGTACTGGAGGAAATGGAGAAAGAAAACAAAACTCTCTTTATTTTAAGAGCATGTATTTCCCAGAGAACTCCCCTAGCCACATCCATCTTGTGAAGGATGTTAAAAGAAGATAGCATCCTCATAAATCCAGGAGAAGCACACACAGCCAAAACAATATACGGCTTCCTCAGCCACCTACAGGTTTGGCTTGGGAACCAGGTTAATATTCCCTCTGTCTGAGGGAGGCTCACAATTCTGGTATAGGCAAGACAGGAAAGCTTAAAACCAGTTCCTCACATACCATGGCATTCAGAGACTGGTTAGTGGGTCCATGAGCTATGATATACTCCAGTCCATCTGAGTTCAGACTCAAGGGCCTCCGGTACTTGAAGACTGTGCCAGCTACCCTGAAGTTCTGAGGGTTGTCAATGGCAGAGTTGCCGTTGAAGAAGAAATGTCCAGATTCATCTGCAAGTGCTTCAAAGAGAGAGAAAATGGGTAAATGTGATACTCCGTTGTCGTGGTTTAAGCCCAGCCGGCAACTTGGAACCACGCAGCCGCTCGCTCACTCCCCCCCTTTTCCTTCCTCCCCCTGCTCCCGGAGGGATGGGGAGGAGAATCGAAGGAATGTAACTCCCACGAGTTGAGATAACAGCCCTCCAGTAACTAAGGTATAATACAAACCACTACTGCTACCAATAATAATGATAAGAGGAATAACAAGGGAAAAGGACACAACCGCTCACCACCCGCCGACCGATACCCAGCCCGACCCGAGCAGCGATCTGGCCTTCCGGGTAACTCCCCCCAGTTTCTATACTGGGCATGACGTGCTGTGGTATGGAATACCCCTTTGGCCAGTTTGGGTCAGGTGTCCTGCCTCTGCTTCCTCCTGGCTTCCCCTCCTCTCTGGCAAAGCATGAGACTGAGAAAGTCCTTGGTCAGAGTAAACATTACTGAGCAACAACTAAAAACATCGGTGTTATCAGCGTTGTTCCCAGACTGAAAGTCAAAAACACAGCACTGCACCAGCTACTAGGAAGGAGACAAAATGACTGCTGTAGCTGAACCCAGGACATCCGTGCAGAACACTGGGGCTGCACTGGTACTGAGAAGAGCAAACAGCTCAAGATCAAGAAAAATGCAATAGAAAAAGAGCCACAGGCCTTCCAGCATTCATATTCCACATCAGGCGAGCAATGTTCAATGCCTGGTGCTTTCATTTCCCTCTCCAACAAGAGCACAAATGTCTTCACAACCGGGACAGTCCATAGTGAGCTCAGTTTCCAAATGTTCCTCCTGCCACTGGTTGCTGGAGATGTAACTTTGATTTATGGATAGACGAAGTGCCCCTATGCTACCCTGGAGGAAATGCTCACAGATAGCTCTCTCACAGGACAGATGGGAGTACACAGAGCCCTCCTCCCACCTCCCAGGCAGCTAAGCTGGGATCTCCACATCCATCTGGTTCCTCTGCTTACCTAGGATGTTTTCTGTTTTCCTGCGCTCAATGATAAGGATGTCTGTGGCACCAGCTGGAATGTTGGTGATGAACACATAACCTGAGGAACAGAACAGAGTGTTAGGAAACCTCAAGGACAAAATAAAAAGGTCTGCATAGGAAATGCAGCTCGTGGGACAAATGTCTTTGTCGGAGGACAACGCTGCCCTTCAGGGGCAGGATGCTAAAGACATGAACGCATGTTGCAAAGCCTGTGAGCTTTAATCCCAGCTTCCCTCTGAAGTTCCATTACAAATCACTGTTACTGGTCTCTAAGGCTCAGCCCGAGCTGTCTGGAATCACAAAGGAGCTGCACAGGTATAGCAGTCTGGCTTTAATGTGTGGATGAACGTGCTCTCCCACTCTTTCTGGCAAGAGCAGAGAAAACACTTACTAGTGATCAGGGCTGATGCTGAAGAGAGGATGGAAAAAAACATAGGTCCCCTCAGCAACTCACTCAACAGAATTTGTCTCAGGAGTAGCATAAAAATTGACCTTTAAAGGGAGAGGAAATAAGAAGGCTCTTAAAAGCTGTGTGGTTTGGCAGCTTGTCTTTCCTGCTAGAAATGCAGGTCTTGTCTGTTCTGTAAGATTTTATGAGGACTGGAATTGGAAGCCAAATCCGTACCTGTACTGCTGGAGGGGTTAGCACCATTATCCCTGCTCTAGAAAGGGGCCTGAGTGCTTTCCTAGTCTGGTGTCTGTAGGGAGTGATGCAGACTAGTGAAACATCAACAGTGTGAAATGTTCCAAAACAGTCTCAAACACCAGTTAATTAACTACTAATGAGTATACCACAGTCTTTTCCTTCTGTGGGTGGAAGAATGGAACATGAGGTTGCAAGGGATGAATCTCAGCCCAGTTTCAGGGGGACTTCTCAACTGTGCCAGCCATAGGACTGGTAAAGCAGGAGAATTGCAGGCTGAAACAAACACCATGACCCTCATCATAAGAGCTTATGTTTCAAAGGAATACATAGCACTAATAAAAGAAGATCTCTTCACATTATCTGAGGTGGGCAAAATGATAAAATCAATAGGAACAAATAGATCCCCAGCTGCTTCCTATTGTAAAGAGGTGAAGAGAAACCTTACCAGCCTAATATATAGCACATCAAACCCATCTCCTCTGGTGATTAAGTGAAAAGGACAAAATACAGGCATTTAAGCAGGCATGGCACTCTTCAGCTCTTTCCATCAAGCAGCTGGGAAACTCCTACCCGCATCCAAGCCAGTCACCCTTCATGCCCGCTGGTGCTAAAAAGTCGCAGGTGAAGTCTCTGGACTGTGGTAGTAGGGAGTACCTATCTGTGAGATTGCCTTTCGGAAGCTGCCTGAGACACGGTGGCAAGTGCTGCCGTCCCCTCCACACACCCTGCATCTGTCCATCGTCCGGGGTGAGTACAGGCTCCCATCGCACCCAACTGGCTGCAAAGAATAAAACAAGAGAGGGTTTCTTGGGGCCAGCATATCTCCACAGGTCAGGGTCTTTTCAAGGAAATGCTACTATGCTCTTTTGGTGAGGTTCTGGGGGTGGGTGATGTAGGTTAGCTTGGAGTGGAGTAATGAATGAATCCCACAGCAGCAGAAATTCACCCAGGCATGCGCTTACACACACCTGATTTCTACTAATTCCTCACAGAGCCTCACCTCACATTTCCCATTGATGCAGACCCCTTGATAGGTCCTGTCCTTGCAGGAGGTACCATCCTGTGCTTGGACCATCAGCTGCCTCTCTCCACTCTGGGTGGTGCACTGGAGGTCACACGGCTTATTGGAGATACTAGTGTAGTCATCTGAAGGGACAGAGGCAGAAAGTCAACAAGCAGATCAAGGTACTCAGAGATGGGCAGCGAGAAAGGGGACCTTCCTCTTACTCATACTGATGCCAGCTTGGATGTTCTTGCTGCTTGAAATGAGACCCCAAGGCTATGGATTCTGTAGTGCTAAAGTGGGCATGGTATGGGGCTGCAGCTGGGAACCATGCCTAGCAGAAATACTTCTTGCTGGCAAGCCCTTTTCCTTGTCATACCCTCTCCCCTTTGCAATGCCCTGTGCCAAACATGGGACTCTGCATCAGCAGATCCCAGGCCACACATAAATACAAAAGAGCAAGCAAGACCTGTAAGAGGGGTACTGACTGTCTGGGGCTGTGGTCAGCTACACTGCATTCAGCTCAGGAACTGAAGCTAGAGGTGCAGCTATGTGCCCCTGGCAGCTAATGGAAAAACAGGTGGGTCCAGAAAGAGGGTAATATCTGCGGTGAGCTCAATCTGGGCCTCAAGGCACAAATGGCAACCCATGTGAAGCAACCTGTCTCGCCTGTGCAGGAAATGGATGGGCATCCTGTTCAGAACAACCCACCACCAACCCGGTACAAAGCATGCTGGGTGACAGAGGCAGCCAAAATTGTAGAAGGCACAAAGAGCATGAACACCCACTCTGCCAAGATGACTGCTGGTTAGCCAAGACAGCTCAGAGAAGCCTGTGTCCTGTCTGCCCACCAGTGCTTGCTGATGTAGGATCCAAAACAGGAGCAATGTGGTGAGAGAGGAGGCCTGGCTGGGTGGAGCAGTTCTGTGAAAAGACAGGGAACGATTTCTCCAAAGCAGAGAGCATAGGGAAGCACTTCCAGACCAGCCAGGAGCATCCATCCCTTTTCCCCTGGGCCCTTCCCCTTCTCCTGTGCCTGAGAAGATCCTGTGGGTGTTTTCTCTCCCTTGATCCTTTGAGTGAAGCTGTGAAAACCCACCTGGATAGAGGGGCATCCAGTGGTAGTAACGCTTCCCAAAGGCTTTGGCATTGAAACTGGAGCACTGCTGCTGTTTGAAGCTTGCTGTGTTGGCTGGGCAGGGCTATGGAAGGAATAAATGTGATCAAAAGCTCCCCGTGTCACAGCCATGGTTGTGACAGCTGCTTGTCCCTGCTGCATCCCTGGAGGATGAAAATGCCCTATCCAGCCTGGAAGGAACCAGTGATGGACTCTGAGGTGCCATAATACAGGCAGAAAGGCCAGGCCTCTGTTGCCAAGGGCCCTTCAGACAGCTATATTTAACAGTCCTGCAAAAATTACTTCCAGAAAAAAAAAAAAAAAAAAAACCCAAAAAAACCCAAACCATACTGGAAAAATGTATCCATCCCCCCACTCCACAACAAATATATTTTTATATCCTTTTCCCCCACCTCTCAGTCCCAGAGAGTACAGCCCATCTCCCACATCTTCAAAGGCACACTGTCACCCACCCCAGGAGTGGATCACACCTCTTGTCTGCACTCCTTTGATGGGCAGTTCTCCAAATTCCGTGTTCCCCAGTGAGGATCAGTCACTACTGGAAGTTGTTCTTACCTGCTGCTGGCACAGTTGGTAATGCTTGGCTTGACCAACACATATGGTACTGTTTGTTGCCTGTGGTACCTGTAGTCTGCAAACCAGAAGAAAAATGAGCTGGAGGTTTGGGAAGTACTGAGGTAGTGAGGATGACAGAGAAGTCAGGCCTGACTTAAGGGGGAGAAGCAAAGCAGGTATTTTATCAGAGGAAAGCTTTCTGGATCTAGACTGGCCAACATCTCTGAAGCACATTTTCTGTGCTTTTAGGTGAACTGTGATTTTAGACTACTGTCATTCTGGGACAGGTTGAGCAGACAGGGAACAACTCCAGAATCACCACCTCTGTGTCGACCTCTGAGCTCCAAAAAGGTTGATGTGACAAAAGGACAACAGACTCTGATGATGAATCACTCCCTCAGAAGCCCACGGCATTTACAGTGACCAGGGAAGCTGATCTCAGGATTCACTGTGCAGAAGGCAGAGAGAGAGAACCTCTCATGGAGACTGGCCACGTTAAAAGATTAGCAGATGATGGACCAAAACCACGGGAATTTCTCAACACTTCAGCTCTGGCCAGCAAGTGTTATCCAGGGGACACTGGAGTCCTTGACTGATGCAAAGGCAAAAAAATTCTTGAAAGCTGGGAAGATCTATGGAGAATGGCCGAGACCACAGATTAAGGCAATATGGTGTGTGCGAACAGCAGTAGCAGACAATGCGTTAACAGTACTGGGAACTTAGGGTACACTGTGTAATGAAGAACCCTACAGGCATACTCAGGCTGGACTGGCTGGAGGCACTGCAGCTGTCCCCCCAGACCAATGCTTTACGTGATGTAGGCAAAGCCTAAATTTACACCAAGGAGCTCGAAAACTGCCATCCTTTCCAGCTGAAGTAGAGGCTGCCTACAGACTCAGAAATCATTTTGTGGGCATACCTGACTCATACTTAAGCCATTTGCCTTAAAGCTGAAGAAACCTTTTGGCTGGCTTTTATGTTGAGGGGTTGTTTTTGTTTGGTTTTGTTTTAATCTAACTCAATCCCTAGAGTAAAATGCCACAGCAAAGCCCTCCCCATTTGTGGAGTCAAGGATAGAGCAGATGCCAAATGCAGACAAAAATCTCTCTTTTGTCAATAGGCAAAGGGCAAACAGGCTGCTCTGGCTGTTGGGGGTATGGGACGGCCCCAGGCTCCTTCCCACCCTTTGTTTCCCACTCCTCTCCCATGATGGCCACAGTGTGCTGGGGAAAAGCAATGGCAGAGACATTGGCACGCCCAGTTAGCAGAGAGGCTACATACAGATGGAAGGTACTGCAGCACATCTGGACCTCACCATGCTGCCAAACAGCCTACATAAAATAAGTCTTCTGCTGAAAGAAGAAGAGCAGGTTGGGGACCCTAGCTTGAGCTTCCTCCACTCAGGAGTGCATTCATGCAGAAGGGAAAGAAGCAGAGTGTGGGGTGGGCAGCCCCTGTGAGCTTGCTGTGCTGCAGGATGCTCATTAACATCTGCTGTGCTGCTCCTCATTAACATCACAGGAACCCGGAGTAGCAGGTTAGTGAGGTGCTGCAGGAAGAGGAGAGCTTGGTGGCAAAGTGACCCAGAGGGTACAGCAGGAGTTCAGGCAGCTGAAGTTCCCCAGTACTCCCCACTCCCACAAACCCAGTCCAACTGACACCAGGACATAGCAGCTGTAGGGGACAAATGGAGGTGCTGTCATGTGTCAGCCAGATATATCACAGAGGGAAATAAACTTGCAAGCTCCACAGGGAATAAAGAGGGTAAATTGCTGAGATGTGGCTGAGCTAACTGCTGTCAGGAATAAATTAAGTCCCCATAAGGCGTCTAGGAATATGTACCCACATCCTTAGCACAGGAACTGCCTACAAATCAGGGTTAGCTTGGTCAGACCAACCAGAGTAAGCGAAGGAAAGAGGAAGTGGAATAGAGCTAGCTTTCTTCAGCCCACAACCCTGTCAAATCTCCCACAGACTCCAAGAGGGTACCAACCCCTTGCTCCCTATCAGATGAAGCAGGCTGAGTGGGTGACGTGTTCAGGGGGCCTGTGGCCTGCCCCACTGCATCACGCTTCTCCCTTGCCAGCCCTGCCTGCTCACCACCTACCCCCCAGGCAACACCCACCTTCCTTTCCAAGAGACCACGGGTGAAGACGGAACAGCCGACCCCACAAACTCAGGAGGTTCAGCCCCAAAACATAGGTCAGGGGCATCCAATTTCCCTCTGCCAATTCAGACCTGGCCAAGGGTTCGGGCTGGGACACAACTCACCTCTGTTGCAAGCAGTGCCTCTCCCGGGACATCACACCTCCTCCGCAGGACCGGGAGCAGGTGGACCAGGAGCTCCACTCTCCCCACCATTTGGTGACTTCTTCATCCCAGAGGCCAGCTCCATCTGCTGCCTCACTACTGTCCTGACAGAAACAGAGCATGGTTAGCTGGGGAACCTGGCTCCTCACCACCCCAAACAGAGAAGGGCCTTGCAAAGTCAGCTCGCCCAGGGACCATGTCACCTGGATGCCTTCTAAATGGGCAGCACTGGGACAACCATGGCAGGTTCAAGGTCCCTGTGGGGCCACACCAGGCTCATGCATCTCAAAATTCAAGTTTCCCTCCAAGACTGAGTTATGGGAAGGAGAATGCCTCTGGGATCTCATGCCATGCTGTAGAGAAGGGCTGTTGGGCTGGTTATATGTGACAGTAGCACCAGCTGCAGTCTGACTCCACAGCATCACTCCCAGCCTGGGTCAGACAGAACAGCAGATCACAGCTCATGCTGCCTGCCTGCAGCTGATGCAAGGTCAGGAGAGAAGAGGAACAGCTGCGGTGCTTGGCCCTGTAGATGCCTGCCTGCAGGGAAGCTGGGGGTACACATCTATCACTCACTGGAGCTGCATTTCAACAAATAAACTCTGTGATTCAATCAGTTCAGATCCAAGCTCCTCTCCCTCCAGCCCTCACAAGTCATTTTCAAGAGTGCTTCAGAGCCTGAGTCTCCTGCAATTGCTGTTGTTCCCTTTCCCCATGCACTCCACTATTCTCAGAAGAGGATTACTCTGTCTCCCAGCATGCCTTACTGGGGCTGAGCCTTTAATTTTGGCAAACCTGAGCAATCCCAGCCCTGTCATGGTCATTGCAGCAGGCTGCTGTTGGCTGTGCCTTCACGATTCCCAGCAGGTAAGAGATTATGCGCTTTAGGTTTGGTTTTTTTCCTTAGAATATTTTCCTGTTTAGTGTCTGTCTGACGGCCTAAAAGCTCCCAAGGACTTCGGCAAACTAGCCTGTGCAGGAACTAATTTGCTGTTTATTGAAATACAGCTGTGAGTAGTGTTACATGCAGCAATGAGTTTAACACAGGACAGTGACTAGAAGGGATTTATGAAGTTGAAAATATTGACAGTGTTTGAGTATAGTAGAAGAAAATAAATAACGCGTGTGTGTGAAGTCAGGGAATGTTGAGGCTCAGGGAAGTTGTATCAGTGCTACTATTAACAAAATATACCAGTCTGTGGCAGTGGCCAATAGTCCTGTTTCAAAGAACCAGTCTGCAGAGTGTAACTGATGGATGTGAAAGCAAACTCAGCAGGATTTGCTCATCACTAAATGCACTCTGTATGCTATTTTGGTTGACTATCTCTTGGCTTTATGCTCTTTCATAATGTAATGCAGCCAAAGTGTTCTTCATCTTGCAGTGTAATTCCTGCCTGAAAACTTGTTGCTTCTACAGCATCTGCCAATAGAACATCCTTTGGGCAGAGGAGGTGCAGCTGGTTTATGCAAATGTTTTTAAGTTGTAACTTAGAGTGGCTGAATATGCTTCATGGTGATAGCCAGAACATGTTGAAAGTAACCTTCTCTGCTGCAGAAAAGTACCATAACACCCAGTGCTTTACTCTCCAGTGATTACAGTAGTTAATTTTGAAAACAATACAGCACAACTCTTTGCTGTACTTAGATGTTCTGGCTGGAGTTGACTTGCCTGACAGGGACCAAATGTTGTTATCAGCAGCTGAGTTGCTTGACAGAAAAATTAAACAGGCATGTTTTCAAAAATACCTTTTTCTCTTCTTCCAAATGATCATCTCAACCTATTTCCTGTGAGAATTTTTGTCTGACTCTATATTATCAGACTGTAAATAGAAATGCTGACTATGTTGCTTCCACACTTAAAAATGAAAGAAACCAAAGGTCTCTTATTGTAAGATACTTTTGGCTAAAATCTTTCCCTGACCTTTTCTATGCTTCTCTGTGATAAGCATCTCACAGCCTGTAAAGAAAGAGCTGTTCACAACTGTTGGGATGGAGAATGCCAATGATTTATCTGGTGACTGTGCAGAGAGCTCAGCACAATACAGATTCTCTCATAGTGGGGGTAATAATCAAAGCCTGTGTCTTACCACTTCACTAAATAGTTACACAAGGCGCATGGATTGCCTGCAGGGAAGGCATGTGGACAAAAAGCTGCAATATTTACACAGTTTTTCCCCAGGTGGCAATAAAAATTTGTGTCACTCTAACCAGCAAGATAGTCCTGCTTCACGGATTTTACAATCCAAATAGGTGAGACAAGGCAGAAACAAAACAGGAAAAGGGAAGTTAGATAACTGTTTTACTGACCTACCCCTAGATACGAAAAAGACTTTGTATTTGGAGTGGTGGAGTGGTGTATTTTTTCTGAGTTACTGCTCTTCGGTGTTTTGCCTGGTTGCAAGGAGACTTGGCATGTTTGGGGAAGATCAGCATCTCTGCCTTTGTGTGCCTCTTTCTTATCGTTAGAGTAAGATACGTTTCTCTCCACACTGTGATTTTGAGGAATGACAGGAGCCCAAATGAAAATTTATTGAAGGATGCTAGGCAAAACCTTTTTTAAAAAATAAAATGTGTTTCCCTATATCCATAAACTCTGTTCCTGCTTCCTCACTGCACTGGAGGAATCAACCACTTTTCAAGCAGATTGATTTGGCTCTCAGGTTTTCCATGACGAAACCCCCTTGCCAGTCTTTGCCTAGGAATGTTTATTTTCTTGTGTAAGTAAGGACAATGCTGAGCTGTCCCCTTGACCAGTAAGACTTACAGCATGACTGCATCAGAGTCCTTGGCCTGGCAACATAAGAGGGGGAACTCCAGGTACTCAGAGCTGGGACAGCTGGTTCCAATCTGTGCTGAATTTATTATACTGTCAGAAATAAATTTGCACTAACCGTGACACACAAATGGTTCTTGTTTTTCATTAGTGATACTTGCATTTTCCAAATTTTCAGATAATAAATTAAAGACTGTGGGAAAGACTCCAGATTAGATTAGCTCCTAGCTTTAGTTTTCCAAGCCCCTCTGCATTTTCAAGAGTTACCTTCTGGCCAAGTGAATTCCTCTCCCCCACCTCCTCCTTGCAGGAGAAATCAAAGGGGCTTTAAAACAACTCTTCTGCATTCTCCTTGTTGTAGGAGATGCTGGAACTGCTCTAATTTGCACTCTGCAAATCAGAGAAGTGAAGCAGCCTAGAAACAACGGAGCAGGAGATGCGCACAGGTCCAGTCTTTATAAGGCTGGTTCTGTCTGGGCTTGGATGAGGGCTCTGCCTTAAGGAGGTAAGACGGTCAGGTGTGATTCCTCAGGTGATGAGGAATATAAGGCCTAGAATTTACATCTGTAGAAAAGACAGACTCTATTCCAGTTCAGCCAGGTGCTTTCCACAAGAATTTCCCCTGAGGCGTTTGTGGCTTGGCACCCAGTGATTATATAGCTGCAGTTCTTCCTCTCTGAGGTTAACCAAGTTATTTCTGTGCTTCTGCACCTACACAGGAGGCCATGCAACTGAGTAGGTGAGAGTTGCCCTCCTGTCCCCTTGCTGGGGGAACCGCATCTTTGAACCCCAGTTTGCAGAGAACTTTCTGACAATAAAATATCTGTCTCCGGATTTGCCAATATCAATGGCAGAAACATCACTCTCTCCGCCAGCATCACTGAAAGCTTTTTCTGTCTAACCAGACCCAGCAGCTGCTTCCCCTCTCCCCCCTGCCAAACAAAGGCTGACACAAACAAAATGCTTCAGCCCTGCAAAGAATGGTGGGCTTGGACTGACATCATATCAGATTTCCAGGCGGTCTTTCTGAAGAGCTGAAAGGGATAAAACAAATTCTCCACTGACTCCCTGTCATGCTCTGGATCAGCTCTAAGCTATGCTGGGTTTCCCAGAAACCTGGGAAAAACTGCAATTACTGTGTCAGTGGCCCAGTCTCCTGTGTTGCTTATTGTTGTGCCTAATCTTGAGATTTGTTAGAGCCTGGGTCCTGGAAAAATGCTGTCTGGGAAGAGAGACCACAAACATGCCTGTCTAGTTCCCTTAACAGAGGAGCTTGCGGGGGGAAGCTCTCCCGCTGCAGCCTGGCATGCCTTAAGGGCTGGCCCACCCGAGGGGCACAGTAGCTGTCATAAACTGTTCCACTCAGCCCTGTCTGAGCTTGTAAGACTACTAGTACTAGTGCTGAGATATAAGACTGCTAGACTACTGCAGCTGAAAATGAAATAAATTCTTCACAGACTTCTGAGGCTACTAACTCCATGTCCTCTACCAAAAATTTCCACAATCCCTTTACTTAAGGGCTTCTCTCTACAGCAAACCACACACACTATTTACTGAAATACTAAGTGGCTTCAGATGTCTTAATGCCTGGAAGGGATGTCAGATTATTATCTGAAAATGAATGACCATGTTCAACTCCCTAAAGCTGTGGTGAAAGACTCTACCACAGCCCTGAAAAAAAAACAATAGCATTTGCAATTATGCCTTAATGTTTTACAAAAGAACTGGTGTTTGTGTAAAGCTGTTTTTAATCCTGTCATGGTTTTATCCTATTTGGGTAGGCTAAATAGTTTTATGAGAGATTCAGTGTTGGAAGCAGACATAAAATGCAATTTTCCTTACGAAAGCTGAAACAAGGTATCTGAGGTGTCTTCCATGAGGGGAAGGTATCCTGAGGTAAAATAAGCAATGCAGAATAATTTTTAGGGGATCAGGAAGAACATTAATCTGGGGTGAAATAGTAGCTTGCTAAAGATGTGATATTGCAGCCTAAGTAACAGAAATCTGGACACATAATGAGGTGCAGATGAGAAGCAAATTAGAAAATCAGTGAACAGAAGCCAGTGGAGAACTATCAAGTATTGTCCATAACACTGTTGTGACAGACATTTCACAGGCAAATGCTGCATGTCATTACAAAATACTTGATCCAAGTCAGTTAGGTCCTTCAAGCGGGATAACGCACTTATTCTGGGGCAAACTAGTAAAAAGGATGGAAATCTGTGAAGGGGAAGAAGGGAATAACAGGTGGTGTACATGAGAGGCATCTCATTGTCAGTTTTTTCAGAGGCGCTGAATGCAATTAGCCCCACATAGGAAGGAATTTGCTTACCCTATCTATGGATTTAGGCTTTCTATGACACTTTTTGTATAATCATCTTGTATAAAGAAAACAGGACAGCAAGAGGAACTGTAAGTTAATCTCCTAATGACCATTTTGTGCACTGTCTTGCACTGGAGATAGCAATCAATACTAGGAACCACATCTGCCAAGCCAACTTGAACCGTGTTATCCTTGATCAGAGCACTCTGCGGGATTCTCCTGGAGTAAGGGAGTCCTCAGGGCAGACCTGGCAACAGTACTGGTGTGTGTTTGTCTTGGGGAGAGCTCAGCAGCCCTGGATGCCCTCAGCTTAGGTACTGTACAAACACAGCTGCTGGGGGCAGGGAGAACCACCAGCAGCCAAGGCTTTTGTACACATGCTGATGGAGAAGTCCATCCGGGTCACTCTTAAATGAAGGACTTCACATCTGTTTAACCTGACCCAGCTTGCTCTGCCTGAAGTTTCTCTCTGACTTAGCCCTATAGTTAAGGAGTAAACAGAATGGGCGGTGGAGGTGTGCAAAGGTAAAAACAAAGTGGAAATGAGACACTTGAGCTGTAAAATTAAGACAACCCCAGACCAGGAGATGCTTCTACTTCTCAGACCTCAGTTATCCGCAGTAAAGTTGGTGTCTGGTCTTCTCTGCATTTAAAATAGCTCATGTGAGATTGCTTCACCCCAGTGGAGTCTGGGTTGTGGGGGTGGGAAACCCTCTTTCCCCTTCTGCAGAGCACAATCCCTTTAGCAGCAAAGAAATCCAGCTGGGTTCCACTTGGGGAAATGGGAGCGCTGAGCCAGTATGCATGCAGTGACCCGTGAAGACAGGGGCACAGCCGGTGCACCGTGAAGCTGGGATTTCTGCCTCCCCACCACAGTAAACAGGAGCAGTTCTCCCAGGCTTGGCCTCGGGGAGGAGAAGGAGACTAGCAGAGGGGTTCCGGTGTGTTGCTCTTTTAAGGAGTGCTGCAAGGAAGGCCAGGCTGAGGAAGTCCTTTATGGACAAAAGCAGAGATACGGGGAGCATGGGGCTTCAATGCCTGGACATGCAGTCCAGTTAGCAGAGAAAGCTGCTGCCTGAACCCATGCCTGGGGTGGCAGGAGGGACAGGGAGAATGAAAGTCTGTTTTCAGCCCTGAACTGGAGTGAGCCCTCTGCTAGGGATGAGCATAGGGGGCAGCCTCGGGCTAACCCCCCACCAGGGAAAGGCCCTGCTCCCCCATGGTCCTCCTGGTGATGCTTGGAAGCTTCCTCAGGCATCCTTAC
>NW_009935841.1:6600-10677 GCF_000696875.1 Nestor notabilis | reverse complement strand
GCAGTAGTGGTTTGTATTATACCTTAGTTACTGGAGAGCTGTTATCTCAACCTGTGGGAGTTACATTCCTCCGATTCTCCTCCCCATCCCTCCGGGAGCGGGGGGACAAAGGAAGAGGCGGGGGAGTGAGTGAGCGGCTGCATGGTTCCAAGTTGCCGGCTGGGCTTGAACCACGACACATCTCTATTAGAAGATGACTGGATATCTCTTTTTAGGGAATGACCAGCTGTTTTCCCCACTTTTCGTTTTCTTTAAAAGCCTCTAGCATTGCAGTAAGTCTGGTAGATATTCCTTTCTTTATGAACAGTCTAATATGGTCTCACCAGACTTGAAGACACATGCTCCAGGCAAGCCAAATTCATCCAGGTTCTGCAGCAGACAAGCTATGTGGAAACTAGTAAAGAAAAAATGATGCTGGCAAGAGACCAGGCCTCAGCACTGACCTTGGCACAGACACAGATAGCTCTTTCAACTTACAATGTAAAGGCCTTCAGCTATCATCAGATGACAGATATGTTGATTGTAAACAGAAACCAGTAGAGAATGACACAACGTCTTACAGTAAAGAGGTTCGAAAGTCATTTAGGAAAACATTAGAGCCCATTATTTTAATGAAAAGGCCATGTAGTAGCATCACATGTTCCACATTAAATAGCCACACTCATGTTCCTTCGAGATCTGGTCTAAGGTTTTCAATATGAAGTTGAAAGTACTGTCAGTTTTCCTCAAATACAAAGGAACAAATTATGCTCCTTCATGGTGTGGGGATCAGAACTGTACAAAAAGGCATTAGTTAAAATCTTTTCAATCACTGGCCACAATAATTATTGTTTTCAAAGGATAATCAGCTTAAGCACTACTGACTGTCTTCCTGAGGTTGCCTCAGGATGGGGAAGATGTAGCAAGAATTTGACTGGCTTGGAAGAATTTGCTTCTTGACAAGTGCTACTCACTTCTGGGACATGTTATGAGAAAGCCACTGGATTCTGCATTTAAAAAAAAAATCCTCCCTCAGGGCAGATTTTCTTACTGCATATGTCCCCCTCCTTCACCTCCTGCAGACGTCCTTCACCTCCACCCCACTGAGTTAATTTAGTCCATAGATGGCAGAACTCCTTGCTAGGAAGAGAGAGCTCTTCACTGGCAAGTCAGAAACTGAGTTATAAAAGAAATGATCTTGAGTTCAGGCAGTAAAAACAAGTTTTCAACTGCTGTTGGAAACTGCACTACAGAGAGGTCTACATGAAAGAATCTATGTGAAAATAAAGTTCTTTTGGGAAGTTCTTTTTTGAAAAAAGACCAGTTTTCCACTGGATACAAAAGAAGTAATAAAGAATTTATTCATTATCCCTTTCTAGGGAATCTGTGAAATGCTTTTATTTATCTTTTGATTTGAATTGCAATGACATACTGGTTAGAGATACATTCATATGACCATTTTATAAGGAATAGTCTATCTGTAATCATCTGTTCTTCATTAGGTGCAGTTTATCACATACTTGTGTATTTCAGTGAATAGAAATGAACCTAAGCATATGTTTAAGAACTTTGTTAATCTCTAAACTTGCTCTATTTCTTTGTTACTTGTTGTTAAATAATGTGAATAGTTTCTTGAACAAAGCCTTAAAGGAGCACTGTTCACCTACATAAGCAAGCCAGAGTGAAGGTTGAAGTGAGTCTTTTAACTACATTCAGCTTTTTGGAAAAAAACCCCACAATTGGATACAATTGGTAGAAAAAAGAGCTGCAACCCACAAATCAGAAAGAACAAAGATCTTTTTCTTTTTTTAAAAAACCTTAGACTTTTACCCCAGGGACTATCAGACATGTATATGGGGTTAAAAAACAGATCACCTCTCATCTTTGAAAAGGCAATTTTTTGAGCTAAGGTCAGTGGCTGTATAAATTTGTGAATTCTGCACTGCAGCTACCTACCTTGAATCCAGCCTATGGATAGAGGTTTCAGCTCAGAACAGAACAAAGTCATTTTATAATTTTCTTAATAAGTATAAACACTGGTTCAAAAAAGTACATGCCTTTTTTCATCAGTCTTTTCTAAGATCAATCGAATATATGTATTGAGTGCTTTAATTTTTGCACTGGATCGTTTCATGTTGTATCTTTTGACTAATAGTAGTATGGCAGTAAATAGCGATTTTACAGCACAATATTTCTTTTAATTTGTCCTGGGAACTGGGAGAAGAGAGAGAATAGAATGGCAGTGAAGAGCAACCTATGTTATAAATATAGCTTCTTTCCATCACTATTATTGAGACACGTTTGCAACTTATAACTGATTTTGAATGAAAGGGGATAAAATCTATGATCTGTTAGATTCTGTGATGCCAGTAAATAGCTTGCCAATTCCCACTCCCTGAATGTGTTATAGCAGCACAATGTCCCCAGGTGCTGGCTGGAAAGCCAAACTACAATTACTTGCCAAGCAGAGAAACTACTGAGATACAGTGCAGCATTCCTTTTGATTTTTGTGGTAAATTACTAAATTCTGCACAATAGAAGTAGAGCCCTGTTAATAACAAAGCTGTCCAAGGACTGCATATAATTCTTGCTACCTCTTCTTCTGGAAGAATTTTTCCATATTTATTTTGACTTTTATAATACTGTTTATAAAACAGTATCCCTTCTAAAATAATATTCCAACAATCAATTATCTCCTTCCAGTAAAACCAAGCTTCCCTAAAGGTATTAGCAATTGTGAATACTGTAAGCAAGAAGTCTGCTCTGCACACACATGGATTGTGCACTATCTTTGCTTTTATACGGAATGGAAGACCTGGTAGTGAGTATTGAGCTAATTAGGTCCCCAGAGTCTCCTGGTACTGACTGAATAATGTCTCAGTATCTAGGGTCTCTTTCTCATCTGGAAAGTATGGAACAAGGCAAGCACTGAAAATCTTTGCTGGATTTTCTTTAAATTTCTGACAGGTTTAATGTGTCTGTGCTACTGTGCTAAACTTTTAATTAAGCTGGTACATATTTTTCAAATGTTTGTACAGTCTTTTTCTTTCTGTAAAAGTATTCTGCAATGAATCTCCATTGGAAAAAGATATTCAGAGCAGGTTCAGTGTATTGCAGTAGGATCAGACAGGATAATGAAGGAAATATGTACTATTGGAAAGATCTAATAGCACTGTGGACTTTGGCAATAAAAGGCAAAGGAATGTTAAATGAAACTTAGTGTAATTTACTTATTAGCACATAATCCACCTGAATAGCTAATTTAAGAGCCTGCAGAGTGCTTAGACACATTTGCTAAACACAATGCTTAATGCTTTTGTTCCTCCTGTCTTTGACCAAGCCCATTGACCTCAAGAAGTAATTTGTGGCCTTTCTTCTCCAATCTAATGTAATGGAGAATTCCTCTTGTCCTTTTATTCTTAAATTGAAATCTTTCCAGATGATTTTGGGCTTTTGTGCTTGGAAGATTTTTGTATCTCAGAAGACTTCTGATGAGACATACTCTCGACCTGTTTGAAGCCCACTCTGCATCTTCCCACCTGCCTCTCACAAGGAGACTCCAATGGTTCTCATCCTGCCTAACTGCTCCCTTCCCTTTTACTGCACAGAGCAGGGAGGAGAGGGGGTATGAGACATGTGTTGCCCCTCATTTGTCCATAACCTTCTTTTTAATATAGAAAGAAGCCCCTTTGTTACTAATTTTTCTGAGATCACTGCAAGGAAGATTGGAGCTGACAGCCAGTTTTCCCTCACCTGTCATATGCTATCCTGCAGAATCTGCAAGCAACCTTTTGGACAAGGCAGCTCTAATTTCCACAGACCTGCCTTTCAGATAACGTAAACCTACATAACTGCCTTAAAATTAGTTAAATTTAAATTGACTTACACAACTGAAAATTTGTTTGCCTGTTAAATTTGCAATGAGTCCCTCACTTTTGTGTGACTCTAATGGATGCCCATGATCTAATAAGTAGCTACTCTTTGCACAGCAATTTGGAGCAAAGAGCCTCTGCTGAAAGGCAGCTCCTGCTGTCAGGCTCCAGAGGTGACAGCTGGTAGTGGAACCAGCCCTTTCTGTCCCCACTGTGCATCTCTGCC
>NW_009935841.1:5905-6569 GCF_000696875.1 Nestor notabilis | reverse complement strand
GGTTGATGTTTCAGCAGAGCCCCAGAGCCATGCCAGCCTGCAAGGTGAGAGGAGAGCAGGAGGTGTGCAGGAAGAGGAGTTGATCCTTCCCAGAGAGGACAGATAACACCAGTAATCAAAAGCACTGAGAGGTTATGTGAGTAGGTGCTCTTCTCCTTTTCTTCCAGGCAGCAATTAAGTAGTTGTTTACAGTCTTGCCCAGAATCACAGGGTTTCCTGTGTGGATTCAGAAAGCAGAAGATGGGGACCAATAGCCAGATGTTTCTCATCCTACGTAAAATAGAGCTTTGCCCATTTTTACCAGTTTCTAGTCTAGTAAATGTGTGTTCAGTGCTGAAGATGGATTAGAATATGGTTCTGAAGGCAGAAATTGATTTGACGGCTCTCTGATTGGATTTTGGCAGTAGAGCACGTGGTGTGTCATTGCCAATTTCTCTGTGTTGCTTTGCAGTAAGTGACACTTCCTTCAGCTCATCTGTAGTTAAATCACAGACACTTCCAAAGCAAGCTTTCCAAAGGACAGCACTACACTTTACATTGTGGACTTTGTGAGAAACATCCCTGTGCAGATCAGTCGGACAGTTGATCCCTACATGGCAGAATATTTAGATGTGCAGTTTTAGACATATTTAATTTCCTAATGCTTTGATGAGTCTAACCTGTT
>NW_009935841.1:0-5874 GCF_000696875.1 Nestor notabilis | reverse complement strand
AAGAAATAAAAGTCATCCAAGCCTGGGCTTTGACTGGAAGCTATTTACTGAAATGTTGTCTTCTTGAATAGATGTAGAAAGCTAACAAAGTGCTTCCATGGTCTGAGTACCTTTGAGGGTAGGATTTGACTTGTAACGTGCAGCCTGATGTAATACTTGCAATTCTCTTTCATAAGAACAAAATAATTCCAGTTATGGAACTGTTGTTCTGGGAAGGTAAACAAGCTGCATGGATTTGTGGAATATGGTGTGTGCCTGTAAGTATATTTGTTTATTTCCTCTTAGAATGGTGTATTCTGCAAACAATAAAGCTGTTAAGAATAAACTCTGATTCTTGCAATTTTCCTTCTGCACTGTACCCATACTGAGATATTAGAAATGCTGGGGACTCTATAGAAATAGTCACAATTGTCCATTTTTACTTATTATTAATAAAGGTAGCTTTTACATCCAAATCTACTGCATGGTAGGCATTATGATATTATTTCTGTATTCCTTCAAGAATCTCAGACACAATCCAATTCCACTCCAAACTACTAAAATGCAGTTAATAAAGAATATAAAAAAGGTGATTTCTATGATTCTTTTAATTTTCTTTCTCATTTCCACTTACAGAATCTGATGTCAGTAGAAAGAAAGGGATGAATATTCAAAGGAATTTGATTTTTTTTTAATATATTTCTTTTTGTTTGTGTAGGGGTTTTCACTTTTTGTTGTTGAGTAAGACTCATTCCATTATGCTGGCTTCAAATGGTGTTTCTGTGAGTTTGAAGTTAAGGTTATACAGAAATGATCTGCAGATTTAGGAAATTATTGCAGGACTTGTTATGGTCATAGGCATTGTAGAATTGTTTATTATAAATAATTTATTTAAAGTCTTTTTCCCTGTTCACACTATATTCACTGACATACAGAAAAAGGTCAATCATCTCCTGTGTCTGCAGATGAATAAGAATAAAAATATTCCAAATGGTAAAATTTCAGATCCTGGGAAAGAAACACTAGCTGTTATACACTGCACACATTTCTCTGTTGTATTGTCTCTGGCTGGGAGCAAAGATGGTAAGTAAAATTAATGTCAGCTCTACCATACCCCTAGAATACCTGTATGTTTTGGGTATTTTCTGTACCACTTCAACTAGTCACTAAATAAGGAGCTATGACTCAAGAATTAAAACATATACTTTCACATGGAAAAAACCAAACCCAACAAACCAGGTACTTCTGCAACAAAGAATTGTGAACTTTCCTTTCTGAGCACTCTGAGCAGCTAAAGTAGGAATGATAGTTTATACTATAGGCTTTGACACTAGAATATTTCGTATTTAATTTACAGAAACATGTATTCCTGCTCTTGGCTGCTTAAAGTTACAACAGAATTAAATACAAAGGCCTTGGATATAATATACTGTTCCCATAGTCCTGGAGTGGTCTCCGTAGGCTTCAGGTAAGTGCCAAAACCTTCCAGGATATCAGCTAGGCCACAATTAATTTATTCCATATTGCTCCCTTTAATGATCTTTTTGCAGTATCAAACTGATTTCACTTCTACAGCTATTGTTCTTCCTTATCTCATCTTCATTCTCCCTCTTAGCTTGAATTAAATAACAGATGAGAAATTTATTTTTGATAGCTTGTTGTTATAATACTGTGGCATTGTATAACATAAAAATCTGCATTACACAGGTATGTTTGAGTGCATCCTTCTTGAAAGAAACCCACGTAGCTAGTTTAACTCTTAACTCTTAACACATAAAGCATCACTTTGATTGTGGTACAGCTCAGTAAGCACTGCTGAATTGCAACAGGGAGGGAAAAGTTGCCAGCACTTTCAAAAAGGTAGCAGACTATAAACTTGCTTCCATAGTCATACTGATGCATTGCAATAAAACTTAGCAATCCCAGTTCTGATTTATATTTGAGTGCCCACACAGTTGTACAAAGACATTTCAATATGCAATCACTTGACTGCACATTGATTTCACATTGAGAATGCTTGTGTATTGTATCCTACAGAGTTTTTGACTCAGAGGTGCCAGAAACTCACTGCTAGACCATTAAAGCTGCTGGATCTTTTCTGCTGCCATCTTCAAAGAAAGATAAAGTGCTCTTGGAAAGCTGTAGGGAGTAATTGCTTTTTGGCATAGTAGATGGATTGAGACAGCTAGGGAGTTGTATTTCTCTGGAGATAATTTTATGATTTAGTTGTGTGTATACATTCAAACTAATTAATATTCTATTTCTTTACAATCGATAAGGAAAGGACCCTGCGTACATTCTGCTCATTACACAGAATCACTAATAACATTAGGCTAAGTTGCACCCAGCAGAGCAGAGATACACAGAAGGACGGGAGAAACTCAGGAACAGGCAGAACTAAAAATTGTGCTTTGCTGCAACTGCATGGACTGCTGTGAAGAGTGGTATTGCACTGACAGCAAAAAGTGTGAGTGGCTCATTCCTGTTCCGATTGAGCAAAGGGGCTGGAAGCACACCCTGCATTCTCACTGCTGAAACAGTAGTCTCAATCCCCCATTTTGGTCTACAGGAGGCATTGTACCTAGTTCTCAGCCCTAGGTGCTCCTGGTGGGATAACTTGGTCATGTTTCCTGCCGTATCATCCTTTCATTGGTTTTAATTGGAGTAAAAACTTCCTGAGCACTTGTTTTTTTTATTAAAATTATTTGTATTATCACAGTGCTAAAAGGTCATTCAAGGTGCTATGTAAGTAAAGGATATAAGTTTATAATCATAGATCTTAGTTCAAATAGCTTTCAACTGAAATGAAGCTTCAGCTGATGTGGATAGATGGGTGTGGGATGAAACAAATTGCTGATCCCAGCCAGGCTGTTGTTCACTTTTACTTTGAAATAGTACAGTAAGAGAAAGTTTAAGGAGAATTTGAGAAAAACAATAAAATATCTTCATGGGCAGCTTTCCACAGGTGAAAAGAAATATGGAATATCCCAGAAGTATATGTTCCAAAATGTAATAAAGCTGTCAGATGGGGCAGGCAATGTGGTTGTTTTAAACCAGAGTTGATAGGTTGAGTGTAGAGCAAAAAGGGCTTTGACAGTGAAGGCTATCAACTTGTATTCAACATGAAGAAGGGGCAGCTAATAGGAGAACTCAAAGGGAGAGGTGACTTTATTAATCATCTTTGGAGCAGTATTGCTCCACATACTGCTAAGAAAATATGGACTGTATGACAAGGTGGGTGGCTGTGTAGAAAAGACTGATCTTAGAGATGAAAGAATGTGTAAGGTTTGTAGTCTGAAAGTTGAAAAGTCAGTGAAGCCTGAGTCAAAGACTGTAGACCTAAAAGACAGGCAGAAGGACAGCTTTGTGCAACAGAACTGAAAAATTAAAATAACAAATCTAAAGGAGAAGAAAATGAACTTATCTGATCTCAGAATTTCTGCCACAGATATTTCCCAATATAGGAGTAGGAATGTAGGAAGTAATGTCAAAGGTGAGCCACATATAGAACTGCCAAAAGAAATCCTGTAATAGGAAAGATAACGAAAAGAGTCAAGGGAGAAGTTTACAGCACAAAGGGAACCAAGAACTCCATCAGTGAAGGAGAGAAGAAAGGAGAGGAAAAGAGAAATGTAAAATTTGAGATCAGGAAACATAGTGTGGCAAGGCGTAAAGTGGGGCTGAAGTCACAGTAAGAGGGTTGAAATCAACAACAACAACAAAAAAAAGTGCTTGAAGACCAACGTAATAACTCCTTGTGGTGAATAGGAGAGCTCGAGGTTGAACAATGGGATCAGACTGTGAGAAATGGAGCCATGGGTGGAGATGTTTTATTGACTGAATTCACAAAGGGTAGTACTGAAGGAAGGTTTTGATTCCTACCCCAAGGATGATATTTAATTTTTTTTAATCCAAACCTGATTTAAGTGCATTCACACTCCAGGTATCTTTATCAGGAACTTAATTTCTCAGTTTGACCTTAGTCATACTCTCCACTCCTTTTTCTCCTTCAGACCTCTTGTTTTTTTTAAATTTAAGTATTAGCAAAAGGAGTGAAGAAGGTACTTGTTCAGGCCAAGTAGTCAAAAGCCCAGAATTCATATCTTCATAGGCTGCTTACCAGAGGTGTTGGCACTGATCCTACCACAGTTCTTTTTAATGTTTGCCAGGCAATTCAGTGATCCCACCTAGCTTTGGATCATACTTGAACTTCAGGCATTAACATTCCCAGAATAAGTATTTCTGTACATGGGTGTAAAAATGAAGTTAGGCAAAGACTACAAAAGTTTGGGACTAAAGAGGATAATATCTAAATAATTCATCTCCCTGGAGAATATGGCAGTCCCAGAAAGCAGGCAAGTAGATAGATGACACAGATGGCTGAGATCCCATTTGAAGTATTTAATGTGCATGCAATTCTGTCCATGTTCTTGTGTTGCTCAGTGTCCTGGGTTCAGCTACAGCAGTCATTTTTTCTCCTTCTTAGTAGCTGGTGCAGTGCTGTGTTTTTGACTTTCAGTCTGGGAACAATGCTGATAGCACCGATGTTTTTAGTTGTTGCTAAGTAATGTTTACTCTGACCAAGGACTTTCTCAGTCTCATGCTTTGCCAGAGAGGAGGGGAAGCCAGGAGGAAGCAGAGACAGGACACCCGACCCAAACTGGCCAAAGGGGTATTCCATACCACAGCACGTCATGCCCAGTATATAAACTGGGGGGAGTTACCCAGAAGGCCCAGATCGCTGCTCGGGTGGGGCTGGGTATCGGTCGGCGGGTGGTGAGCGGTTGTGTCCTTTTCCCTTGTTATTCCTCTTATCATTATTATTGGTAGCAGTAGTGGTTTGTATTATACCTTAGTTACTGGAGTGCTGTTATCTCAACTCGTGGGAGTTACATTCCTTCGATTCTCCTCCCCATCCCTCCGGGAGCGGGGGGAGGAAGGAAAAGGGGGGGAGTGAGCGAGCGGCTGCGTGGTTCCAAGTTGCCGGCTGGGCTTGAACCACGACACTCAGTTATTCACCAGTGAGGCTATATTACACGTGATCTCAGATTGTTTTGGATGACTCATAATTTTAAAAAGTTGTGAAGTGGGATTTTGAAACTTTCTGATTCATATATTTTTATAGTTTTAATTATTCAAACAGAGGAAGAAAAGGATCATTGTCATCGAACTGCACAGTCTAAGAAAGTAGTGCAATGTAATTAAACTTTATAGCTTATAATATAAGTAAATTGCTTGTGTGGAGCAGGAAGATTTTTCTCTTTTATTATTCTGAACATTAAATGCTAGCCCAAGAAAAGATAATAAGCAAGATGGGACAGTGACTTTATCTGATATGTCAAATTCAGATTTCCTTTGAAGAAGAGAGCTCTAATCTGTGCCTCATAACTCTGATAAATACAAGGAGCCATATATTTAAGCACTGAGCTGTTATTTTTCCCTTTGTGTCTAGAGCATGGTATCCTTCTGGTATTTGTCGAAATACTTAAAACAGTTGTCATTACGTATCCGGTACACCTTGCAGCACAGAGGGAGGTGCATTTTTTTTTCTGATGTGATAAAGCTGTTACAGAATCTCTTTTTAGTTTAAGTGTATTTAGCCATATGGTGTATCAAATAAAGTTTTCAAAATGCCTTGGGTCTTTATCCAAGTGACCATAAAACAAGACACTCAGTAAACTGATAGATCAGGTGTACGGATATATATATACACAAATAAAGAAATAGATCGGCTAAAACCACAGTAGGTAATTTCTTCCTGAAGACTACCTACATGAGTGGATTTTTGTATCACTCCTGGGAAAAGTAAAGAAGCTATGGTGCTTTAATGTGTTCTTAAACCCATCCAATATTGTGATTTTCCCTTTGCCACTTGTCCTGGGTTCAGCTACAGCA
>NW_009935840.1:0-16124 GCF_000696875.1 Nestor notabilis | reverse complement strand
TGCCGGCTGGGTTTGAACCACGACAGTTTGTCACAATGTCTCTAATGTTTCCAGATGCTGTGAGATGATCAGCCTCAGACAGGACAACCTATTGCAGGTTGCTCTCTTAGACTAACTGGCACTGCAAGCAAGGCTAGACAGGAAGACTAACATTAGGCTTCCCTAAAACTAATGTGACAGGCTGTAGCTGATGGTAGATGTCGTGCAAGCAGAAAGATCATGGAGTGTCATGTTCAAAACGAAGAAAAACACCCTTCTGGGTCAGGTCAGACCAGTGAACCACCTTCTAGCCCAGCATTCAGTCTGATGTTGACAGTACAAGATGCTACTTTGGGAAAGCATGTAAGCCTCACTGCTCCTGAGAGTCATTCCTTTAATAATTCCCTAGTATCCTAAATATTAGGCAATATAGCCCTGCTTAACCCTTTTATTGTTCTTTTAAGAATCTGCTTATTTTGTCTAAGCTCTTTCTGAACCTGCTAGTAATGTCTATCTCCACAATCCCTGTGGCAGCAAGTTCCAGAAATTCACAGACTGCGGTATAAAGAGGTATTTTATCTGCTTTAAATTGATCTCCTATGAGTTTCATAAATTGCCCCGTAGTTCTATCATCATAGGGTTTGATGAATGAAATCATTCTACTTTCACCTTATCCACTGTCTTCATGACTTTGTAATTCTCAACGCTTGTATATGAGCTCAGCAGGTATAACAGATTCAGAATCTCTGACTCCAGTAGCTTATCTAAGGGCTCCTACTGAAATGTCTTAGGGTACATTTAGAAATTAGATGTTGTCTTAAATAACAATACACATTCGTGAAAGAAATGTGATAGGAGTATAGTTGTAAATAGATGCACATCACAGCTGGTAAATGACACACTTTCAGCAAGAAAACAGTAAAGATGGCAGAAAGAATTCTTCAGTGTCATACACAAACAGTACAATATTTTTATTGAAATAAGATTATTGAAAAATATTAAGATATTGAGAATATAAGAAATCCATGTTTCTGGTCTGTTTCTGTTTTTTCTTTCCTTCTTTAAAAAAAAAATAAAATTTCACTTAAAAATGAGCAATTTTAAATGCATTTCATCATTTTGTGGTTTTAAGTAAGAACTTATAATTTTCACCCTTTCTAAAATTAAAATTAATAAAATATATTACAACAAATAAAAGGATATAAAATGGTATATAAGAACAAGAAATACTAGGATTATGTTTTTCTGTTTGCATATTGGATAACATATATGCAAGGGCTGGACTCTGTGACATAGGATGAAAGCATCAGAATTTCAAACAATCGTGATTTGCAGTGATGAGTTTAGATGGAGTGATTAAGGAACCACGGTAAATAGAGTAAAAGGTAAAAGGAGATTCTGACAAGTTCTAGTCTCCTTTTACAAATAGGTTTAATTTTTCTGAAGAAGGTCTTTTGGGTCAGATCTCATGTAGGTGAGCATGCTACACACACATATTAGCCTGGCAGAGACTTTTGGCATCCTTTTTCCTGACAGTGGATTAAGGCACAGAGAGTGAGGAAGAGTGGCACAGACTTAAAATCACGTGTTTGTGCTTCTGAAGAAGCTGTAGATTTGATCAAAGGCCTTGTGTTTCTTTTTGTATGCAGGGTCAGGCCCTATACTTTAAATGCTTACTTCATCATCAGCAACCAATCTTAATCTGTGTTTGGAAACTTGAATTCAGAAGCAATAAGGAATATTGAGAGGGTCAAATTTATACTCAGTGTAACTCCTTGGCAGTAAACCAAGGATAAATTTGGCCCATGTGTACAAACAGAAGTAACTAAAAACGTACAAGTGTTACAGAGCCAGATAAAGCAGCAAGTCAAGAGAGAACAGAGGACATTAGCTTGAGAGGTAATCAATATGTGTGGGAGGCTGGAAAAGATAAGAAACACCAATGTCAACAGAAAGTCAGAAGCAGGGGGAAGGAAAGCTATCACAAAGAGGAAACATAAAAACTTTCTCTTTCTCTTTGCATCCATCTGTGAAGTTTGGTTTTCATTAATTGTTTAATTGTTTAGGGTTATATCATGCACTTGACTACACTAGTATGCAAAAGCAGAAGCAATCAGAAATATTTCAGACATTTTTTAGGCTGGAATGAAGTCTTAATATCCCATTTTAATAGAAGAATCTTGGTTTCCAGTTCTCCTTATGCCCCACAACCCACGGCCTAAAAACGAGACATTCTTACATGGTTTGTACGTTAAGGGCAATACAGCCAGAAGGATCATGTGTTGTCCCCAAAAGGAATGGGCAAATAGATAATCCAGACTGTAATTGCTCCTGTTTCAATGTCGGTAGTTTCTAGTATACAAAAAAAGATTTTTCATAAAAGAATAGATATCTAGGCAGATCACAACTATAATACATATTAGACCTTGTGAATCCAGATGTGCAAACAGATAAAATGTTCACTGGTCAGGGGAAGATTTGGACTGAAATGCCATGCTTAGTTCAAGTCAACAGAGTTCTATTTATTTTCCCAGATTCAGACTATGGTCTAAAGTACAATTTTGGAAGTGGAAAAGCCAACTTACAAAGAAAGAGTCATTATGTAAAATGAATATCGATTCACTGTTGCCCAGTATTCTGGGCACCCATTTATTCACATGAAATGAGGAAAATGTAGGTATAAACAAGTCATCAACTTTGAGAGTTTACACTCACCTAACTCAGGGGCTGCTGTGCCTCTGTATAATGTAATTTAGAACACATACAAAACTGGTCTTTGTTACTTTACCTGACAGAAAGGTCTAAATACGTCTAGATCTTGCATCCTCTCCCAGGCACTTCCAATACACATGCACCCACTAAACCAATGTTAAGGAGTCCTCCAAATGTTAACTGAATTTTACTTTGATAATTTACACGTATGATCTAAACTGCTGCACCTTTTAAATATATCCTCTCTTTTTCTTATAGGTTTTCACCAGTGTCTTTTCTCACCTATGAACTAAAATATTTTAGAGCTTATTTGTACTGATTTTAAAAGTGTGCTAGCAAAAAAACAGCAGCACATAAACTGGAACTGCATTTTAACTGGCTTCAGTAGTAATAGCTGTTAGTGTTATGACAGCATTAGAGCATCCTTCTATTTAAGAGCTTTGTCTAAACTATATGATGTATTTATGTTCCCAGGTGCAGTCCAAACTCCTGGTCCTTTGATTCCCCCAACGAGAGGGCCAATTCAAATGCATTAAAGTCTCCTGTCCCTGTTTACTCATGTCTTCTTCCAGCTAAAGCAGGTTGTGGTGCACATAGACTCATTCCAGAAAGTTTTAACATCACCAAAGTGCAAACATCTGGATTGAGATACAGGAAGCTTTCTCAGTTCCTGCACCTTAGATGTGCCCATTCAGAGCTTGACAAATGAATGATACTCTGCTACACCTCCTATAACTGCTTTTAAACTTCTGAGGGGAAGGGAATTTTGTTATTTTTTTTACAAGGTTTTTTTTCTTGTCTGAAAAGACTCAGCTAACTTGGCATGAGTTCAGACTCTTTGCAGGAATGAGTTTGCATTTTTCAGCTCCTAGTAAAAAACTTCAGGTAAAGAATTAGCCAAGCTCTATTCACAATATATTTAGCACATAATAAAACCATTAAAACCAGCATCTAACACAAAGCTAGGAAAAAAAGTCAGAAAAATACATATATAGTTTTTGGTCTGTACTTGGAAAACTGCATCTGGCAGGTTTTAGCTGTTTGCCCAGGTAGCAAAACTGGTGCTGTGGGGAAAGTTTAAGCACAGGAAAACATGAAGGACACTCGGCATCAAATTATAAAGTTCCTCTGCTACTGTGAAGTACAGTCTTTTAGTCTCTGTAGAGAAAGCTGGGGATAAATAACATGGTTGCATTACAGTTTTTGGACTTGCTTTTCTTTTTGTACCTTATATCTTTCTCCCATCTGCATTAGGCTATTACATGGACAGCTCATGCAAAACCATGCCAGAAATAAATCAGTTCTTTGGAGCAGTATGTGTATTGTATTGTTTAGACTGCACAGAAGAAATGGGATAGGATTTTCTCTGTTCTTCACTCTTATTATTGCACGGCTTTTGCCAACCACATGCATCCCAATCTCTGTGCTACACTCATGAGCTACTTCTTTAAGTGCATCTTCTCATTAACTTTATCTCAAAATAATCAGGAAGTTTGTGGAAAGCATATCGAGGAGGAGAAAGAAAAATGAGAGACAGATGAGACTGTAAAAGGACTTTTGCTAAAATCCTTGCAAGAATTTGGCTTCTCTTAAGGCTTAGGTACTGCATATTTCAGTGCCCCTATTATTTTCTCCCCAGCCTCTCCTTTTCTCTCACTTGGTAGCATCCATGAAAACAACACCTTCAAAAGAACATGGTACTACCTGATCAGTTGCTGCACATGCACTTCTAAACACTGCTCAGCGTTTCTTTTGTCTTGTATACTGTTTATTTGATCCTGAACGTGATTAATTACAGGGTGTTATTACTGTAGACAGATAAATGGATCCTGAATTAGGCAGTCCTTTGGGTAGCCATCAGACTGATCCTGACTGGCTTCAGAATTAGACACTGAAGGTTCATTTCATGTTGTCTTTAGAGGCAAGATTTTTGTGGTGACTCATACTGTGTTTTAATAATTCATCATCTTAAATTTTGACATAAAAAGGATTCTTGAGTCCAACATGCTATTCTAAGCAGTCAAAATTTGTTCTCTTTGTAAAAGAAAATGCTTTACAATATGCCAAAATGTGCTTATTATTATTAGTCAGACTTAAAGCTACTTACGTGTATGTTCAGACAACTCAGGCCCTTCTCAATGTGCTATTCATACCTCTTTATCTACACTTGGACTCTACATCAGTGGCCATTCTTTTTGTATAACTACTAATTCAGAAGAAACACTCTGATTCTACCCACAAAAACTCATTGAAGCTGCTTTAAATAAATCTAGACCAAGATACTGATAAAAATGTTATAAAGACAACAAAAATTCTAGAGGTTTTCTGCTTGTTTCCAGTGGACTCAGACTCCTTGAAGTGTAGAAGCCCGAAGTTTATGCCTAGAAGATCTACCAAAGATGTGTAAGAAAAACAAATTGACATTTACATGCATAAAATTTCTAAAGAATTCTATTATACACTACAAATTTTGGAGGGAACCCACAAATTTCAAAACAGTAGGAAAACTAGCATTTACAGGTAGGATTATTGAAATATTCACTGCTAACTTAATTTAATTCCTGCTAGATACAATCCTACTGTGACTTTTGTCATTGACTTTACTAAGAGCAGAGCTAGGCCTGAGTGTTTTGAGAATTATATTCTAAAAAATACATTGTGGTCACCTTCCTATCAATGTTTTAACGTTTTTACATGAACACCTAAGAATTTGCTAATCTAACAGAAAGGTTCTCATAGAATATTACAGTTTTGCTCTGGAGAAACAAGTATGTTAAAAGAAGGATGACTCAACAATACAGATTTATTACATCAGCAACGAGTAGTTCACCATGTGACTGGTGTGGCAGATAAGCAAGAGCTTGAAAATCTTTGTACTGGCAGAATAGATGCTACGTTTCCTATGGGACATGGTAGTCTAGAGTATATTATTTTGTACTTTCCAGGGACATAAGATTCACTTGAAATTCAAAATGTACAATAACACAGCAACATCTCTAAAACAGGAATCAACGGAAAGAAAGCAAGGCTTTCTATCTGATTAACGTATTTCATTAGCCTCAGTCTTAAAAAACTGAATAGATAGAATGCAAATTATTGATTTTATAACACCGATAACATCAAATCACATACAAAAAAAGAAAAAAAAGGAATTATTGCACCAAAAAATTCTTCCTGTGTAACTGTGTAACTGTTACATTTATAGTGTTATGTGAGCTCAGGAATATTGTCTTCTTTGCCTTTGTTGTTGTTGTTGTTTTATTTACCAGAAAAAGTATATTTGGAATTATAATTTGTTCTATATTAAAGTAAAAATGAGATGCATGGTATCCAATTCATAGCTTTTCTTTTGTTTATTTTTCATAACTATACTTCTGATTCCTTTAAAATCCTTTTTGAAATGTTGGCTATTAGAAGGGCAGCACAGATGCTGATTCTGTTTGCAATGGCCTAAAAAAGTGCAAGCTTTAATCTGATGTCTAGGCTGCATTAAAAAAATTGGATTGAAAAGGATTAGATTAGACCTTCTGGATTTAAAAATGTTAAAACTCCATTTATGCTTTAACATAATCTCCTTCCGCTCTCTGGAGCCATCAAGCTGAGCTCTGTCCCTTGCAAGTATTTTTTATTATTATTATTAAATTTGCTTCTTTTTCATTTTAACATCCTAGTTTCATATTTGTAATAACAAGAAATCCTCTGAGACAGATCTAAAAGTTCTTTCTGACCTGGTGAATGGGAGGGCAGGCACTTAAACCTCTGGCTTTTACAATGATTTTATGTATTTGTGCACAGTCACAAATGTAAATATTAATAGCTAGTTTTTAAAAGCCAAATAAGACTGAGTGCTTTTAAGGACTTTAGAGGCTTGTGAGAGAGTGATGATGTTTTACAGTACAACAATTTATTTACAATGCATTATTATGAAGTAATGCTCAGTTTAAAAAGCAATCATGCACTTAAGTAAACCTCAAGTACCTATTACCTACAGCATCTATAAATAAAAAAGGTATTATATTTGCAAGCTTCTGCCTGATACTTCAGAAAGCAGATTGGATTTTATTTCTCATAAAACTAAAAACAAAATATTATTTGGGATGTTATAGGACAGTAGCCCTCAGGAGCAAAATGGAGGAATAATAAGATCCTT
Source organism: Nestor notabilis (assembly GCF_000696875.1). Taxonomy (NCBI): domain Eukaryota; kingdom Metazoa; phylum Chordata; class Aves; order Psittaciformes; family Psittacidae; genus Nestor; species Nestor notabilis. The sequence goes on along the minus strand of NW_009935840.1, from coordinate 9,283 downwards.
TCTGAGCTCAGTGTAACCTTTTCAGTGACGAAGATGACTCTACTGCTGAATTTCTGGGCATCCCACACATGGGGGATGAGTTTTTCCATTATCACTCAATCTGTACTGAATCCAGGCAAATTGAAGATGTTTAAAAGTATTAGATAATACTATCTGATATATGAGAGACATTCTAGAATCACGGAATACTAACTCATATGTGATTATATCAAACCACTGATTCCACTTCTGTTCACCCATGGTAGATCAGCTCTTCCTGTTCATCCATGGAGTTCTGACAAGTCATGTGCTGGGGCATGCCACCATGTGTACCTTATTTTCTGCAGGCAGTCTCAGGCTCTGGATATCTTCCAGAAGAGCCATTATCGTGATTTGGTCTGACCTAGTGATACAAATAACTAGGTGCTCTGTTATTAGAAGGGTGATGTTTGCTGAGCTGGGCTGGAGATTTCTTGATTAATTCTGGATATCTGTTAAAACCTAGCAAGGAGGTATGTTTACCCTAACGAATGAACCCCACTGGGGAACCTGGTTTAGGATATTAAAAGTGAACTGTCCAAACCAGTGTGAGCTGTGACACCATCATAAAATGAACAAGTAATTTGATCAATAATCCCCATTCTCAATGCAGCCATCATTATCACTTCATCCAATAATTGAAAATATGTTTATCCCATCCATAATAAAGAATAAGGCTAAAAAGTTTTGCTACCCAGTTTGCTACGGTCTTTTGAGACTCAAGGCTGTAAGGAAGGTGTAACTAGTAGAGCACCATTTTCTCTTATCACCATCAGAGAAACTGAGATACTTTATGACTTCGGGTTTTTTTCAAATCTCAATCTGCTTGTTTTCGTGTACCATCTCAACAGCCACATTTGAAAATACAGATGGTTTCTGTTTGTAGAATACATTCAGTATCTGAGCCAGGCTGCCTTTAAATGAAGACCAGTTGGGTTTTCAGAGTTTTTCTCACCACTCAGACATGGGTCATTATATACTGCACACTTTCTCAGCTTCTTCAGCTAACAAAGAACATTGTTTGTTATGTTACGTAGTACAGGAATCCTGTACTGCTGGATGGACTACTAGAAAATGAGCAAAACTACAGTGGGCCCACAAGGAGGTGTAATGACATAAGTAAAAGACAGCCATCAACTAAGAGTAGTTCCTATTAAGCAATTCATAGTTACTTCCTTTGCAAAAACCATAAATATTTCTAAATAACCACAGAAAAATTGTATTACTGCTCCTCCAAACATGAGAAACAAAACCTGTATGATTTGAATTAACTTACTTATCTAATTCATTTAATTTAGCTCTAATAATTGGAGAATTGGGACAATCCAAGATGCTCTGGTCCTAGGAAAAATATTTCATGTCAGCTATTATTAAATCAGAGAAACAGTGAACAACTGCTACCAAACACGCCACCAAAAGCAGTCTAGAACCCCCTTATTTAGAAGGTGAAGTAATTTAAGTCTGGGATTTGTCACCTTCTCTTTGACTCTGAAGTTAAGGTTATGATAGAAACGAACTACCATTAAAGGGGGAACCAAAGCACCTAGCTAAAATTAACCATTAATCCTAAGAGCAGAGGCTGTTAGGTGCTGGAGAGATCTGGACTTTTGGAAACCAGACTGCAATCCTTGCAATGAGAAGGGAGATGTGGGTCTTGAATTCAATGTAAATGGAGAGCGCTTTAATAAAGATAGAGAAGATTGTGCTACTTTAGTGATGAGCACAGAGCCTACAGCACCTTACTCACTGTAGAGGTAGACATCCACACATTTAGCCAATTGAATTGTCTCTGGTTTTGAGCTTATATGAGTTGTGTTTGATTGCTCTTGGATGGAGCAATATCAGAACTGTTATTCATCAGTTTAAATTGACCTCACCTAAAAAAAATATTTTTATCAGCCATGATGATATTCCACTAGACTATTCCAATTGTTTTTATATTTCAATTCAATTCTGAAGAGATATAAAATTCCAACCACTGAAACTTTGGTTGGAATAGAAGGGTTAGAAAAATTAATGAACAAAGACCACAAGTTAAGTTGAAACTGCAAGCGTTCCTATTTTGCCTTATTCTGATCAAATTTCACCTTATATGATGCAGCAGGCTGTGTTTCACTGTCAGGAATACCACAATGGCATACCACACTCTCCCAAGATTCTGTCCAAAAAGGCCTTTAGTTTTGAACTGGGCATTATAGCGTGGACGTGTGATTAATATTATAATTCTGTCTACACTATTAAATATTTTGGAAAGCCATTAGGATAATTGTACTTCAAGGTATTTTGCAGGTGAAAAATATTTTCTAGATAATGTCTTTCTTTTCCTCTCAAAAACTCTAACCAGAAACTGATTAATTGTACAACCTTCACTATCATACATTTGAAGTATACTAAACTATATTGATTGTTTATGTGTTAAATAAGCAATAGGAAAGAAAAGAATAAATAATTTCATGATAAGAACAGCAAAAAGCTATAATCCCACTTTCCAAAAAATATTATAGCTATTGTTAACTCATTAATACTAAACATATCATTATTTGATCTAATAGCCTTACGTCTATCTAATAGATACACTAATATCAACACGACTGCTCTCATTTGAAGCTATTAAAAAAAAAAACCTGGAAAATTCTAGCTCCTTTAGATGATTCCTGCAACCCAAGTCAATCAATGTATATCATAACCTTATATTTAGTATTACTGTACAGATTTTATAGAATCAATACCATTATTTGTATATAATTTTGAGGCTGTGACCTACAGTAAACTATTAGAGACAGTGAATGACTATTTTGACTCATCCTTACAGTAGAGCAGCTGGTTGAGGACTGTAATGTTCCACAGGTTAAAAAGCTGAGTAAGTCTTTTGAAATAAGAAAAACCTACAACAAGTGGAAAAAGGGGACATACGAGAGAAATTTCAAGAAATGCCAGTATCTGAAGACATTGTGCATAAAGTCTGAAAATCCCGTATGTACAATTTTCCCTCAGGGCACTCTGTTGCCTCTTTCATGAAATCTAAACCTTGGTCACTGAAGTGGGAAAAGGCTCTTTCACTCCTCTTTGTGAGTGATTCAGTCAAGTACAGGACCTAACCAAAGGAGATATTTTCCTTTTCCAGATCAGTGGACTGTTCAGGCAGACATGGCAGAGTAAGCAAACCTACCACCACCTGCTGTAACAAGTCCAACTCCTTCCCTTGTGCTGTGACCAGTTACCACAGGTTAATAAACTGAGTTCAGTCAACTCACAGAAGCACCCAGCCACCCTGCTCAGTTAAAATATCTGGGAATGGAACAACACAGAGAACGAAACAAATTTCAGAGAAAGTATTGGTATCTGAAAAGACTTAAAAAGTGTTCAAAAGCTCTCTGTTCTACCAGGGAAAGTCTCCGGAGCATGAGAAGCCCTAGATGTAAAATATGCCTGAATATAGAAGTCTGTAATTCAATTGCAGGTCCAATGGAAATGGAAAAAGGAAGGAAAAGATTTTTCCAATTTTATCTCACAAAAGTAGATAAAGCAAAATACTTTCATATTTTTTCAGTGGTTTTTCTTTCTTTTACTGTTCTTTTATTTTCTTTATAACTTTGACTCATAAGTGAGACTTCAAGAATAACTGAATTACAAGAAATTGTTTCCCAGATGGTTGTATGGAGAAATTCAGAAACAAGGGTACTGGGATCCTCCAGCAAGCATACAGCTTCTCCAAAGTATCACAAAGATATTAAAGGGTCTTCCTGTTTCAGCTGTCTGAGCCATATGGAGAGGAGAAAGAAGTATCTTCAGGCAGTGCTACTCATCAGGAAGGATCTCTGGAAAGCAGTAAGGGGAAGACTTAAACCCCCAGAGTTCTCAAGGGAATTTTTGACATATCACAAAATCCTTTGCATGCGCACTTTTATTAAGCAACTGATTATTTCTTCTGCAAAAGCAGCACTTGCATTGTTTTTATTAAACATAATTCCCAATCCCAATTTAGCATGGTTTTTTTTTCCCCTCAAGAAAATGGCAATGATGTAAGGTGTGAATCTTAGCTGTTTTCATCAAAGCTTTGCAAAAGGCAGTCCACTGAAGCTTCACATAATTGGTCTTATTTTAAGTTAACTCAGTAAGAAGAAAGAACCACTAATCTGAAAGACATAAACTCAGATGACATAAATAGCCTTTCTCTATATTTTTCTTTTTATGCCAACTTATAAGCTCATGCACGTGCATTTTTCTCTTCTAGACAAGTTCTTCGTTATCTACCAAAGTTCTTTACCTACAGTATCTAAACACTTCTTTATAATTAGATGAGGGTTTATTGCCTTTCCATCTTTTAAGTATATGTATTTAGAGATCTAGGTATAATGTGTATTTAAATATTTTGTTAAAATCTCTGTACCAAATGCTACTGTGATCAATTGGTATGTAATGTTCTCAGAGAAAGGTGCCCATGTTTTGGACTTGTGTGTTAAACTAAAATATAATAAATCAAAAATACATTAATCACTTTTAAAAAATATTGTAAATGAGAACAGTGAAAAATACATCTTATGTTTTGTTCTGTGACTCATTCTTTGACAATAATTCTTCAGTGTAAAGGATTAATGTACTGGAGAATCAATATGCTTTCAGACAGATACTACATCAGTGTGTTTCCTTTGTTGGTCCATATTTTCGTTATTAACAGTTTATGTCAGCAGTGGCCTCTATGCATCTAGGGCATTTTAAATTTATTTGATCATTGTGGCATTCTTGACTGTGTGAGGCACCTCAGGTAACACAACAGAGTAAGAAACCAAAATTAAGACTAATGTATTGCAATTAAGATTGCCAAACTAAATCACATAGAATGGTTGCTGGATTTAATTGGATTGTTTTTAGTTTGCAAAGATTTTTTGTTCATTTTCTGCTATGCTGGATTACTGATTCCAATTTCATTTTAGTTCAACAATCCACTATTTTGAGGGGGGTTTATGTTTTATGAAAGAAATGTTATAAATTTGCCAAAAGTCATCCAGACAGAGGTAGTTTTGTTTGCTAGGGAAACTCCCTAGAATCATTGTTCTTTACTAATTACATTGGAATGGAATCACAATTACCATGAAATTACATTGTTTGCAGTTTAACAGTGACTGTCCTTACAGAGCAAAGCATGCACTTTAGCAGAACTAACTTCTTCTGCTTATTCCAATTGGACTTGTGGGTTGTAACCAATGGACTTACCAGGTCTAGGTTGTTAATACATAAGGCAAAGACCACCATGGTTCTATCTGCAAAAGCAATGATTATTTTAGAACACCACACACCCATAAGCAAGATCCCTTGTCTTCATATTCCAGTCACCCAGACTTAAAGAAATATAAACATTCAAGTGGGCAGGAAAAGGAAGAAGAAAGACAGATGTGAAAGTAGAAAGAAGCAACAGACAAAATGGAGGGAAAGAAAGAGTGAGAAAAAATGAAAGAGTGAGAAGAAAACACAGAGGCTTGCACTCCAATGGCTTCTGTGAGAAATAAAAATGTATTCTAAAGAATACACAGTCCTTTGATGTACACAGTAGATGTAAGCACATCTCTTTTAGAGACAGACATATTGTGAAGTGTATAAATACATTTATATTTTTATTTTGCAAGGTTTGTAACCTGTTATACGTTCTTAGCAAAATTTTTTCTCCTTGATTCCTTCCTCCTTTAATTTGCCCCAGTAACTAAACTACCCCTTAATAACTAAATAGCACTCTAATTAGATGTCATAAATTTAAAATACACAACTTGCCATCTAATTCTTAAAGCCAATAAAGTCTGAAGGTGTCAGAATTTTAAGCATAGAACTATAGCTTCAGCACTTACTTTGGAAGGTTTCAACCTTGGTAGAGTCAAACCTCCAGAATCATATACCTCAAGTCCTGTTAGGTTCTAAAGATAAATGATCTTTTGTGCTCTCACAGGCTTTCTTCTGAGAGATGTGCTCAGAATACAGAGTATACTCTAAAACATGTAGCCATGGCCATAGCTGCATCCAGCACAAGTCAGGGGCTTAATTGTTCAGCTTGGGTAGTAGCAGGTTTCATTTCTTTTTCAGGATGAGAACTCAGAATTTTAGAAGTAGACACTGACCACCAGAAAATTTACTTTTGATTCAAAGATTGAAAACTGTCTCATTTGCATGGCATTATATAGAAATTAGACAAGTAGAACCGAAAAAGTTTTTTGGATGGTCCAGTGAAAAGGACTCTAGTCTTTAAAATAATTTTGCTACCATTTTACATGCAGTTATGCAAATATTTGAACACTGTCTTGAGTAGAATCTTGATTAAGATTATGCAGGAAATAAGACCAAATAAGAAAAAGTGGTTTACAAACCAATGACAGAAAAGAACTCACTACATTTATACTGAAGCTTGCAAGGTAAAGTGCTTCAGCAGGCACATGAGGATACAAAGCAGAAAACTTACAGTTTTCTAAATATACCTATATTCATTGAAAATCAGACCTGTACTGGATGACCTAGTGGAACTAGTAAGTAGTTTCAGTCCTAGACTTTCCATACAAATAAAACATCAATTGTTTTCAGAAACAGATTATCAAGTAAAGACTTTGCACATAGTCCTCATGCTTCTTTACATCATCTTTGCAGATACTGTGAGAGAATTAAGATTTATTTAAATAATCTAAAATTTATCAAAACAATGTAACTTCTCCTGAATTTAAAAGAGGAAAAACATAGTTCTCCAAATGAGAGTATTTCTTCTTTATTTTTTTTTTATATACTAAAAGCTATTTAGAGTCCAGAATTTCTTTCTGAATAGGAAATAAGCATATGAACTGCATGTAATATCTTGGATTTACTATATCTGAACACATTGCCTGCATAAGTGGAATAACCGCATTTGGAAATCTCAGCCAGGAGCATGGAACCAGGCCATATCAATAGCAGTAGTTGGTCCTTTTAGCCTCTGCATCATCATGGAGTTGTTTACTTGAGACAGTGCTCCTGAATCATGAGTAGCCAAATTAAAAGTGTTCATTTACATAAAAATTTGTAGATGAGTTTAGAATCATTGACTCATAGAATTGTTTGGGTTGGAAGAGACCTTAAAGATCATCTAGTTCCTATCCCCTGCCACGGGCAGGAATAAAGTTGGTAATTACTATTCTATTGATGTAAAAGTATCATGCGACACTGAGTGACTGCTATCAGACATTACTAATGGAAGCTGGGCATTTCATACAGAGCCATCTGCCATCATCCTGTCAGACAGCACTTTGAAAGGAAAGCCCTTTAAATACCAAGGAATGGTTTGCTATTATATATCAAAATTGGACTAATCATTTCTTATTATTTGTTTAAGACATGTTAAACTAGCTGTTTAAGTCACTCTTGCTCTTGGCTGAATACAGTACAGACAGAAACACATTCTGTCTTCATTTGCACCTTGCAACTGGACTAGTGAAAATGAAATTTTATGACCAGTAATTGTCTGCAATGTAGCACATACAGTAAAAAGTTGTTCTGTGTCCTCACCATTGTAAATTGGCACACCTCTACTGAAAGGATCATCTAGCCTCCCAATATTGGAGAAAACATAGTAACATATTTAAGCTGTATTAGAAAACTGTATATGCCTACTCAATTCCAATGTACTCATTGGGACTTCAGAAACTTCCAAGTATTAACCTTAATTTAATCAGATTAATTGATACAGGTGTGATTTGGGATTTTTATTAAAAAAAAAAAAATTAAAAAAAATTCTCAAATCCTCTGAGAACTTATAGCATTGGAGAGACTAAAATGTGTAAGATTCACTGTTTCATGGAGTGATTTTTTAAAGCTGTGTAAAGCTCTACCATGAGTAGTTCAAACGTGAACTTAAAGAAGGGATTTGCTTATACCTAGCTACCTAAAAAATAATATGACAGTTTTCTCATTAAAATTGAAATTTGGGGACAGCAATCACCTAAGTTCAGACAGCCATTCATAGTTGGAAACAGACTGCATTTGGAAAGCAATCATCCTGTTGTTCATCTTTTATCAGAAACAAATTGGTGCGATGTTGCATCTATGAAAGTATTAGCCAAACGAATGGAATTTTTTCATAAAATGTTTTAACTTTCTTTTTTCTGTTATTTTACGTAAAAAAGGAAAAAAGTCTAGCCAGAGATGATTTAAATACAATTTTAAGTGTTGCTATGAAACACAGACATTCTGTGTAGAATTCATTCCAGAGAAAGAAAGTGTTGGGAGACATTTTCCTTTCTATAAAGCCTGGGAAGAACTACGCCTTCCACATTTTTTAAATTTTTGCTTTCTTCCTATGTGCGATGAGTAATTCTATAAGGATGTCCCCATAGGAGGAGCACATTAAGATGCAGGACACTGCTGCATTCCCTTGCTAACCACTAAATAACTCACTGTAGTAAATCATCATGTCAACCTCAGTTCCCTTTGTGTGAAGCAGAACCTCCTTCCACCTTCCTGTTTCTTCTTTCCCCTAGAAAGTGCTTTTTTATTCCTAAATAATTGGACAGTTTGGATTCACTGACCAAAGATCACACAGCCAATTTTAATCCAGTAATTTAAAGTTGTGCCAATAATAGAGATTAAAAAAGAGATGGATATTAATCTCAAATTATTTGTCAATAAATTTAAAATTAATAAGGAAATGTGGTTCTCTGCATATAAATCTTGCTTATTCTGCCATAAAAACATACAGGGGTAGAGGAAATTGCCTTCAACTGAATATAAACCATTGATTAACAGTGTTGTGGGAAAAAAATACTTTACGTTTTCATAGAATCATAGAATGGTTTGGGTTGGAAAGGACCTTAAGATCATCTAGTTCCAACCCCCCTGCCATGGGCAGGGACACCTCACACTAAACCATGTCACCCAAGGCTCTGTCCAACATGATCTTGAACACCACCAGGGATGGAGCATTTACCACTTCTTTGGGCAACCCATTCCAGAGCCTCACCACCCTCACAGTGAAGAACTTCTTCCTTATATCTAGTCTAAACATCCCATTTCAGTTTGAAACCATTACCCCTTGTCCTACTACTACAGTCCCTAAAAAAAAGTCCCTCCCGAGCATCTTTGTAGGCCTCCTTCAGGTACTGGAAGGCTGCTATGAGGTCTCCACAAAGTCTTCTCTTCTCCAGGCTGAACAGCCCCAACTTTCTCAGCCTGTCTTCATACGGGAGGTGCTCCAGTCCTCTTATCATCCTCGTGGCCCTCCTCGAGGGGCCGTGTCCTTTTTATGTTGAGGACACCAGAA
>NW_009935839.1:0-1041 GCF_000696875.1 Nestor notabilis | reverse complement strand
TCCAGTATCTGTAGGGGGCCTACAAGGATGCCAGGGAGGGACCCTTTATCAGGGACTGTAGTGGTAGGACAAGGGGTACTGGGTTTAAACTTAAACAGGGGAAGTTTAGATTAGATATAAGGAAGAAGTTCTTCACAGTGAGGGTGGTGAGGCACTGGAATAAGTTGCCCAAGGAAGTTGTGAATGCTCCAGCCCTGGAGGCGTTTAAGGCCAGGCTGGACAGAGCCTTGGGGGAAATGTGTGTGGTGTCCCTGCCCATGGCAGGGGGGTTGGAACTAGATGATCTTAAGGTCCTTTCCAACCCTAACTATTCTATGAAATGAAGTTAAAAAGCATGGAAACAGTCAGGTACTCATACTTCAGTATTGTCAGATGAAGCAGTTCAAGTTTATCTCTTTTTCATTTCAGGTTCAGTCATATTGGACCACAATCCACATAGAAAGCTTAGCAGCCGTAAGTTTTCTTAATCAAAGAATATATTTTTGGAAAATGATGGGTAGTTTTAGCTCCTTTTATCTTGATAGTATATATTCCCCAAGTAGATGGCACACCCATACCTTCTAAAAGAGCGTTTTCATACAAACTGATGTAGTTTTTTCTTTTCATGAAAAAATGAGAGTTCCCCTTTAAGAACTAATTCTATACCATTGAATAGTTGTAGTGCATGACTGGCATTCACCGTAAATGTAAAACATACCGAGGTTTGCATGGAATATTTTGTGTGGGTGTAGGGGTTTTTTCTTTGGGGACAAACACAAGTTGCAGCACAGGCTATTTTAAAGATTAGGCAACTTGTGTTAGTGGAAAGCGTATCTTCCTAAAAGTGCCAAAGAGCAGTTTGCAATGGTCTTTCAACAGTAGTTTTTGAGTGTATCTACTTGAGTTGGTTAGCACCAAAACTTCCTGAATTCAGTGGAAAACAGCTCCCACACAGGACCCCGCGAAGCGCTCTGGGTACGCCTCGCTGCCGACTTACCTCAGACACAACCCAAGGCTCCGAGGGCAGCTGCAGCGGGGTTTCCGCCGCTCCCCGGCAGGGGG
>NW_009935838.1:33814-61812 GCF_000696875.1 Nestor notabilis | reverse complement strand
GGGTGGGGTGGGGGTATCTTCCATTAGTTCCATAATAGCTGTTCTGGAAATATTTTATTTTGCATTTTTTAATCAAGCATTGGAACACGGCACATGTATCATAAACAAAAAATTAATTACTGAGTACATTTTATCTCCTTGAAGGAGTGTTTTTGTTATGTAAAACGCTCAATTACATTTCCACTTTTTACAGAATGCTCAGCTATTGCGTAGCAATTCTTTGGTTGTTTAGTGATATAATTTCCTAACAGCTAATAAAAGAACATTCAACAACAGAACCAGGCACTAAATTTAGATAGGAGCTTCCCAATTATTTGCATTTTTTTTGGCAGGTAGGCAGCTGTGTAGGCTGTTTGTTGCCTTCTGGCTTTGATATTTGTTTAAAACCTTTCTTAGTTTCTCCCTTTCCCGGTAGTCCATTGTCTTTTTCTCACTGCTCATGCATGATGAGCTTCACTGATGTACACAAAACCTGTTAAAATCCATGCTTAAAAGAGGAAAGAAAATGTTTCTTTTATTAGACTGCCTCACATGCCTGTTTGCTATACTTTACTGAATTAGAATCTTAGAATCATAGAACGGTTTGGCTTGGAAGAGGCCTTAAAGATGATCTAATTCCAACCCTATTGCCATGGGCAGGGACATCTTCCCACAGACCAGATTGCTCAAAGCCTCATCCAACCTGGCCTTGAACACTTCCAGGGATGGGTAAGCCACAGTTTCTCTGGGCAACCTGTGCCAATGTCTCACCATCCTCATAGTAAAAAATTTCTTCCTAATATCTAGATCATTTTTTTCATTCTATATTTAAACCATATGCATCAAATATTTTATTATCTTATTTTTAGACCAGTTTCAGCAGCAAGTTACATTCCTTTTGAGTTTGATGGCAAAGGGAGAAATATGGACAACCTATACTTCTAATCAGTTTAGTTTTCAGTTTTTATCACACATGTAATTGCTTAATATTAGTTTCCTTATTATTCTGGATGCTTTATAAACACTAAATCAGATGGGAAGGTCTGTATTATTTACAAGAACTGTCTGCCATATATAGTAGCTGCAAGGAAAAAGATACAGATTCCTAACATACCTAAGAGATCTGCAAAATGCTTCCACAAAGATCCTAACTATATACCATAAAAGACACAATGGTGCTTAAAGTGACTTATCATCCAAAAATTCTGGAAAGATCTGAATCCATTCTGCCTATACTGAGACACCTTACTGAGGTTCTGAAATTACCATATAGCTTTCTTGTGTAGTGAAGTAGACATTTCTAGAAGGCTTTCTACAACTAAAACTTTTTGTTTGTTTGGGTTTCTTTTTTCATAGCACCACCTCACATTTAAGAACTAAATATTGACTATGGAGGTTCACTATAGGATATAGATTCAAGAGGTTTATATGTATTTTATTCTCTTTTTCAAGTTCCTGCTTGGTGTTGGATTGAAAAACTTCATTGTGGAATTCATTTTAACATGGTGTCTAAGCCAATAAAGACTATGTGAGCATTCTTGGTATTTTTTTATTTAAAGCAATTACCCTGAGACAAGAAAGCGATTTACATTATATAAAATAAGTAATCTTATTTCTAGTAACAAAATAATTATAATTATTAATTATATAATTATTAATCAATGCATTCATAGGAGAGGTGGAAGCAAACACTTTATTTCTCCATTCTGAATATACTCAATTCTTTTGTTCCTAAGTAAGCATAAATTAAATGTAAGGGAATCAAATGATAAAATAAGCTTGTTAGACTTTTTAAGTTGTATGTGATAGATATTTAGCTTAGCTCTTGCTAGGTTTTGATTCACAAGCCATACAACAGGCCAAACCTGTTATAAACTTCTCATTTTCAATGGATTTACTTTGGATTTGCTTTCATTTAACTAAGAAAATCCAACAAGGCGGTACAAGAGTATTTGTCTTCTGTACAAAAGAAATGTCTCAAGTATTTTGAAAATTTATCTTGAATATTTTCATATGATAATGCATCTGTAAGGCATCAGCTTCCACAATGCCTTGTAGACATTCCATTTTATGAGAGTCAACTGAGAGGCATTACTCTTAATGAATGTGGAAAAATTATGTGTATGATTAATATTGACTTCTCTTAGTAACAAACGTCAGAAATGGTTTAAAATAGAATTAGCTCTTCAGGTCCTTAGAAAAATAATGGAAAAAAATATGTAAGAACACAAATTCAAGCAGCCTTTAAAAATTAATTTTACTGATATCTTTTTTTCAGGCTCTTTTCAGTGATGTTTTGTGGCTCCATTTCAGAATAGAGAAAATCAAACAAACAAAGTCTCAAAAAGTCAACAGTATTGTAAATTATAAAACTTACGGCAGCAATGATTGAAAAGTTGTGTTTGTATTCTGTCTGTGCAACGGGCAGTGAGCTTTCATTTCATACATCATTTATAACTTTTTTCAGTGACTCCACAAAGTCAGTATGAACCTTTTAGACAAAGAAAATCAAATGTGTATCTATTTGTTCTGAAGACGAAAAACTCTTTTTTTTTTTAATTTTATTTAACAATTTTCATTGAAATCTCTGGTTTTCAGGTGAAAAACTTAAATAGGCTAACACAGCCTCTCTTGCTATGGCTTAAGTATTATCAGGATTAGTCATCACCTTGAAATGTGGGTGTATATTTAATTTTTCAGGAAACTGAGAAAAATCCACTTTACCTTTTTTTTTTTTTAAGTTTAATGTCAGATAGTGACATGCTATTCTCCATGGTGAAAAACAGGGATGGAGGAATGATTTAAAGTATTTTTCTTAATGTAGACACCTATAAAAACAAGCTATTCTTTACGATTTTAAGTCTCACTAGTCTATACTGCCACCTACACAGCAATCTAAGAAATAATTTTATCTCAAAAAAACCCATGAATCTTTGCCCAAATGAATCTTTTCCTTGCAATTACTTTAAGTTTCTGTTCCAGGTTTTCATGTTCTCTTGAAACCTAGCTTAACATGCTGGCTTACCATGTCTTTCTTGATTCCAGCCTCAGCAATGTTAATTATAGGTTTGTCCTGTCCTACATACCTCCTCTCTTGTTTCTACACATTTATTAAATATTTTCCCATCTATTATCTAACAAACCACTTTGTTCTTGTCTTTGAAATTCCACCCTAAGACTGGTTACCAGCACAGATATAACCAGCTAATCTTATATAGGCTTAAGTCTATACTAGCATACTATCAGATCCAAAGCGTGAGCTGAAGTATTGGAATGGCATAGCACTGGGTTGTTACCTGGTTAGTTGATCGAACCAGTAATCTCTCATGCAGTACATCAGAACAGCTGGGGGGTTGGCATCATCCCCAGTGTCACTTTCACAGTTGTGTTAGTAGTACCATAGAAAACAGGACTGGAAGAGACGTTACAAGGGGATCTGCTTCATCCCCTATGTCAAATCAGGATTAATTAAGCTCAATAAGAGCCAACAATGTGCCCTGGCAGCTAAAAGTGCCAATGGTATCCTGGGGTGCATTAAGCACAGTATAGATAATCAGTCAAAAGAGATTATTTTAGCACTATGCACAGCATTGGTACAGCCTCACCTCTAGTACTGTATGCAGTTTTGGGCTCCACACTATGAAAAAGGTGTAGAAATATTAGAACACGTCCAAAGGAGGGAAAAAGAGATGGTGAAAGGACTGGAGGGCATGACATCTGAGAAACAGCTGAGGAAGGTTTTTTTTCAGCATAAAGAAGAGGAGACTGAGGAGTGACCTTACTGCTCTCTATACTTACTCGTGAAGGGGAGCAGAGAGGGACATGCTGATATCTTCTCTCTGGTGTTTGCTAATAGAACATGAGAAGATTGCCTAAATCTGCCCCAGTGTAAGTTCAGATCAGATGTTAGGAAAAAGCTCTTCACTGAGAGGGTGATCAAGCACTGGAACAAGTTACCCAGGGAAGTGGTCATGGCCTCTCCGTGTTCAAGGAGTGTTCCTAGATACATCATTTAACTTTAAGATTGCCCTGTGTGGAGTCAGAAGTTGGCCTTGATGATCCTTGTGGGTCCCTGCCAAGCCAGGATATTTTATGATTCTAATTCTACTTAAACTGGAGAAATGTTTTTTCTAATTTATATCTAAAAATCTTTAACTATCTTATTTCCATAGACTGCTTAAGTAACTCAACTTGAGTGCTTAGCTATCTCCCCATCAGGATACCTTTCTTATTGTTCAGGATTAATCTTCCTTGGCTATTATTTCTTGTCTTGTTTATAGTGTAGAAAGTAATTATTTATTTGCTCCTTAGCCACAATCTTTCATATATATGAATACTATTGCTACATAATTCTGAAATCTGTTTTGTCAGATAATACCAGCTCTTACACTAGATACAATATCTAATACTAGATTTTGCATAGGACACATTTTCTAGAACACAGTGTTCTGCTCTAACTAATCCGACATGTTTTTTGAAGTGAGGTGCCCGTATGTGGGTAAGTTGAAAAAGAATTGCATTACAACTGTGTCTGTGTTACCTAAAGGGAACCAGAGTTAATTCCATGACCCTGAGGTGCACCAGCAAAAGTCTAGGTATTCACACTAATAATTCCCCAAGCCTTCGTAATAGGGTTGCTATACCCAAATTGCCTATTGGGAATGGTACCTGACCCTTGTTAGCCCTAAAACTGTGCCTGGGAATTTCCTTGGTGAAGACTAGTTGGACCGGCTCAAAGAAAGCTAGGGGTTATGTTTGTAGTTTAACATTAGAGCTTATTGAGTTCCAGTGAGATTTGTGACCTGCTAGGTTGACAGATCAGTTATTTTTTTCCTATGCCCCAGAATTATAAAACACTTTATTATAACACTAGTTAGCCTCTAGTCAGCTACATCTCATACCTTTCTGCAGTGAAGAGTGGCAAGATAGGTACCATTTACATTGAAACGCCAAGAATAAGACTCCTTGTGGGATCTTACAGATGGGAGTTAGCAATGTCTCTACAGGAGCCCATTGTAGATCCAGCCTGGATTGCTCCAATAGCCAAGTCCTAGCATAACTTGATTAATGCCAATTTTATTAGCCTCTAGTTTCCTCATAGAAACATCGCAGTGATCCCAAGACCAACACTGCTTTGGTAATGATTATCTGAAGCAGCTTGAGCTGTTAGATAGCAGCATGTAGCATAAAAGCAACAGCTTTAGTAGCCCAGAAAGACCAGAAAGCTGATTTTGCTATCTTGTAGAAAAAAGACTTGCAAGAATAGGAGGAAAAGCATGCTAAAGGGTCTATATGTTCATAGAAGTTTGGAAAAAAAAATAGAAAAATGGGATTAAATAAGAGAGAAAAAAAAATTAAAGTTCAAATATAAAAAGAAGGGTAGTGAAGTATTAGAACAGATTCTCCAGAGAACCTAGAAAGCCTTTGTTACTCAAGGTCTTTGAGAACGAAGTAGACAAATGCTAGTCCAGGATGACACAGACGTCTTTGTAATGAAACACGGATAGAATCAACAGTGACCTAAGGCCAATCCCACCTTATTTTTTGGGGTAAACATGTTTTTCTTTTCTTTTCCACTGCAACTCTTCAGGTACATTCTGCAGTGAAAGTCAATCTAGTCCGCCTAGACGAAATACTTGTACCTCCCACTTCTGTAATTTGTTTCAAGCCATTTCTCTAACTTCTCAGCAGCATTGTGTACTTATAATCCCAAATTCCAGACTCTTACCTTACATATATGAATTATTCTTAATTTCATCTTTCAGGTCATAATTTTGTATGGTATTAGGTCCAAGTATATGATTACTACAGTATCCAACACACATCAATTTCACATACCCTCTCAGTAGGCACATAAATTGAGAATTACCCAGTCTGAGCTGGGTGTCACTTGTTTAACCCCTGCACCAGGGGCAGTCACTGCTGCTTCCCAGCTAGAGGTGCTGGGGGCCACTCCTGCAGCAGCAGCTTGGGAGAAGAAAGTGGGATATGACAGAGAAAACTATAACTATAGCATTGAGCAGAGCCCACAACTGAGTAAAAAGAAAACGCTAATGTCACATTTCTCTCAGCAGAGACCTGAGTAAGCTGACAAGCCACTGTGACTCCCTGTCTCCCATTCTTCTTGAGAGGGGCTGAAATATCAACCTTAGGACCCAAGACCCTGGAATGATAATCATAACATCACAGGAAAGGAATAGATACTAGGAAGACTTAGAAAAACCTCCAATCAAACAAAACCGAACACAATTTAACTGCATGTCCTGGGTTCAGCTACAGCAGTCTTTTTTTCTCCTCCTTAGTAGCTGGTGCAGTGCTGTGGTTTTGACTTTCAGTCTGGGAACAACGCTGATAACACCGAAGTTTTTAGCTGTTGCTAAGTAATGTTTACTCTGACCAAGGACTTTCTCAGTCTCATGCTCTGCCAGAGAGGAGGGGAAGCCGGGAGGAAGCAGAGACAGGACACCTGACCCAAACTGGCCAAAGGGGTATTCCATACCACAGCACATCATGCCCAGTATAGAAACTGGGGGGAGTTACCTGGAAGGCCCAGATCACTGCTTGGGTCGGGCTGGGTATTGTTTGGCAGGTGGTAAGCAATTGTTCTCTCTCCCCTTGTTATTTCCCTTATCACTATTATTATTGGTGGTAGCAGTAGTGGTTTGTATTATACCTTAGTTACTGGAGTGCTGTTATCTCAACCCGTGGGAGTTACATTCCTCCGATTCTCCTCCCCATCAGTCTGGGAGTGGGGGGAGGAAAAAGTGGTGGGAAGTGAGCGAGCAGCTGTGTGGTTCCAAGTTACCAGCTGGGCTTAAACCACAACACTGCATTATTAATGAGACTATGACCTATAACATGACTTCGAGTGTAACAACATGCCTGCAAATAATCTCATCTAGTACATATCTTCCCCAGACCATAAATATTTAAATTAAATCAAGAAGAATAACACTTCAAAACCAAAAATCTTTTTCTGGATCACTTCTACTACTATCACTGTGAAGCTGTGTCATTTTATGTGTGCTGTTTTTCATGTTGCTGATAGGTAACAAAAAAAAGCCAGACGTTCGTGGTTAGGATGAACAGTGCCCACTGCCATATGCACTAGAAAGTCCTGAACTCTAGAAATCTGTGACCACTGTTAGCCCTTTAACAGGAAGTGGTAGATCTGGGCAGTTCAGTCAAGTGAAATATCTACTTTAAATTGGTTATTTTGCTTTCTACTGTGTGTGTTTCAAGCTGGGTGGAGGTCTGATGCTTGAACACAGTTTGGATTGACAGAATATTGAGTAGAGATCATAACATAAGATAAAAATATTTTCTGACTTATATCATTGGGATATCCTATGTTCAGTTACATGCTACCAGTTGCTTAAGTGCACATGTCCATGTAAACCACTAAAGTGGGCATACATCTTCATATACATGTACAAAGACTTCTAACACTACTTTAAAGAAGTTAGAAGAGCCCACATGACAAATACCAGTGGATAAATGTTTCATCAAAGACCATTTCTCTTAACAAACCTTGATAGCCGTGTCTAGATATGATAGAATCGTGGAGTAATAGAATCGTTTGGGTTGGAAAGGGCCTTAAAGATCATCTAGTTCCAACTTCCCTGCCACAGGCAGGGACATCTTCCACTAGACCAGGTTGCTCAAAGCCTCATTCAACCTGGCCTTGAACACTTCCAGGGATAGGGCTTCTCTGGGCAACCTTTTCCAGTGTCTCACCATCCTCACAGTAATTTCTTCCTAATATCTAATCTAAATCTACTCTTTTTCAGTTTAGAGGCATTAGCCTTTGTCCTGTCCCTACATGCCCTTGTTAAAAGTCAGCCTTGCTTCATTCCTCTAGTGCTGCAGCCACTTGATCACCTGGCAGCCTTCCTTGGAGCTTTCTGCAGTCTTCCAGTATCTTACTTGTACAGAAAATCCCCAAACTGGACATGGATCTTTAGACTTGATCTCACACACACTGGATAGAGTCAAGTTACCTCATCACTCATATCTGCCAGCTATGCTTTTATTAATTGAGCCACATCTGTGGTTTTTCTTCACCCCTGCATGGGTGTGTTCAACAAGATGCTAACAAGGAATCTGGGTCCTTTGCTGCAAAACTCCTTTCTGCTTTGTTCAGTGCTCAACCTTTTCTGTC
Source organism: Nestor notabilis (assembly GCF_000696875.1). NCBI lineage: Eukaryota > Metazoa > Chordata > Aves > Psittaciformes > Psittacidae > Nestor > Nestor notabilis. Next base: position 53,672 of record NW_009935838.1, on the reverse strand, counting down.
GCTGGCTTATTCTATCCCAGGTGCAAGACTTCTCACTTCCTTTAGCTGAACTTTATAATGTTTTTTTCTCTCCACTTCTCCAGTCCTTTGAGTCCTTTCCTCCAGGATACTGATTGCTTTTTATGATTAAATAAAATACTTTGCCGCCAAATTGGTATTCACAATTAAAGGTCACACAAATATGTACTTTATTTAAGATTCTAATTCTAAATTTCATTTAAAAAGTTGGTACATCACACACAAATGAAAAATAAATATGCATGTGGGTCTAAACCAAAACTTGTATGCAAATTACACTGCAATTTTTGACCCATGAAACTAACAAGTAATCTCAAATATTTTAAGTTCTGTGAGTTTTTTTCAATTGTCTGTGGTAATGAAGAAGAATCTTTAGTGTGAAAGTTTTCTGCAGATATGTATCTTCTGCACTTGGTTGCAGATAATAAATTAGCTCTTGAATAATCTACCAATACAGTCATGTTCATTTTAAGTTTCTACAGACTCATGGTATGTTTTATATTTCACTGGAATTTTACTCTCCTAAGAATATGGCTGGCCATGAATAGCAAACATCAGTCTCACCATGTCAAACATAATGAAAAAACCAAAATAACAAATGAAGAAGCTGATGCTAGACACTCCTATGGGTTCTACTTGTATAGAAACCATGAGTTCTTAGGGTTTAGCAAGTAAATCTGAATTTGACACTGGTTGAGGTTTTTTTATTATATTGTTGAATATTATCCATCAAAACATGACCTATGAAAAAGAATGCTGCCAGCATAGGCTGCTAACCTGACCAAGTCATACAAGCTACGCTACTGAATATGATGGAAAACCTACTGTTCATAATTTTTTTAATCTTCTGTTACCAGATAAAATGCAGGTGAAAATCTAAGGTTTCTTACCCTCTCATAAGAAATTAAAAAAAACAACCTACAGATTATTAAACAATTTAAAAACATTTAATACTGACGAAGCTTCTTTAGCATATAAATAAAATCACAGAATCATAGAATCAGCCAGGTTGGAAAAGACCTTTAAGATCACCAAGTGCAACCATTACCCCAGGATTGCCAAGACCACACTAAACCGAGTCACTGAGGGCCTCATCTACACAGTTTTTGAACACTTCCAGGGACGGTGATTCTACCACTTTCCTGGGAAGCCTGTTCCAAGGCCTGATCACCCTCTCTGTGAAGAAATGTTTTCTACTATCCAATCTAAACCTCCCCTGGTTCAGCTTAAGGCCATTACCTCATGTTCTATCACTTGGGAGAAGAGACCGACCCCCATCTCACTACAACCTCCTTTCAGGTAGTTGTAGAGACCAGTAAGGTCCCCCCTGAGCCTTCTTTTCTCCAGACTAAACAACCCCAGTTCCCTCAGCCATGCCTCATAAGACTTATTCTCCAGACTCCTCACCACACCCTCCAATAACCTCTTGGATTGTTTCTTCTCTGCTGTATTGTACTTCCAGCAGACATCTGGTAGGTTGAAGTCCCCCATGAGAACAAGGGCAAGCGATCATGAAACTTCTCCCAGTTGCTTGAAAAACACTTAATCTGTAGCTTCATCCTGGCTAGGTGGTCTGTACCAGACTCCTACCAGAATATCTGCTTGATCAGCCTTCCCCCAGTCTTACACACAAACATTCGGCATTCTCACAACATTGAGTTCACCTCCCTCTCTTCCCAGTTCAGACTTCACTCTTCCACTCTGAGGGGTGCAGGGGGATGGGGAGCGGGGGTAGTGGTCAGTCCATAACAGCTCCTCTCTGATATTTCTTCTCTCTTACCCATTTCCTCTGTGCCAGCAGGGCTCCTCTTCATGGGCTGTTGCTTCCTTCAGGGCACACCCACCTACTTCAGCATGGGCTCCTCCACTGGCTGGGAGTGGAGATGTTTTTTACCGTGGGGACCCCTGTGCGCTTTTTGGGCGCGGCTCTGCCGTCCTCATCGTGGTCGGCACCATGGGGTGCAGGGGAATCTCTGCTCCAGTACCTGGAGCACCTCTTCCCCTCCTCCTCCACTGACCCTGGTGTCTGCAGAGCTGGTTCTCTCACATATTCTCACTTCTCTCTCTCAACTCCAGTGCAGCATTTTTTATCCTTTCTGAAATATATTTTTCCTGAGGCACCTCCACCTCTGCTGCAGGCCTCAGCCTGCCCTGTGGTGGGTTGGCTGGAGCTGGCTGGAACTGGCTGTGTCTGGCACGGACTACCCATCTACCTTCATTTTCCTTAAATGAACATTAACTAGAATCAGGGAAACCTTGGATCATGAAACACATCTGTTCCTGTCCTCCCCTGCTCTCTATTTTTAACTCAGGTCTGGTAGATACTGCTGACTATAAAACGAAGTTAAAGTGTTTCAAAGTCAGAAATTACTTGAAGATATATTGACCTGAAGATTTCAAAAAGAGGATTCATTGGTGCTCTGTTAACACTGGTAATGTGAAAACAGATCTTTCCATTTCATATTTCTACTGAAATGCTTTCTAATATAGAGATCTACATCCAGACCTTTACATGGTAAGCAGATGTGTCCAGTAGCCCCAGTCAGAATTTCATTAAGCTTCAAAATTCTTGTTTGGGTTCATTATTTTTTTTCTCCAGCCTACATCTATAAATCATCATTCATGCTATGCTTCTATGAAAATGAGCAAACCTATGCCCTGTGACACCACATCACAACTCCATCACAGAGAGTCAGCCAGTGTCTGCATGTGATTCAAAACAAGTGCTATCATGACTTGAATTTCATTTGATCTTAGATGGGTGAAATGTTGAGACTCAACTGTCTCAGGTATTGGTTTCTCACTTAGTAAGGTATATCAGAATTTATCCTAGAAGCTAAAGGGTTAAATTCTCAGCAATCCTGGAGTGTGAGAACTTTTCTTCCACACACAGATCAAACAAAGAAGTGGTTTTCATGAATATATTTGCTTCCTTTTCTACTGAAATTGTGGTGCATGAAAGCAGAGACTTGTGAAGAACAGGTAAAAGATAGGCTATTTCTAACTTCAAAAGTTCATTCTTTTTATTTTATTTTTTTTTTTTTTCACCCTGGTGGTGCTTTAATAGAAAGCACAGGAATATAGGTTTCTCCTTATGATATTTCAGTATTGCCTCATGTGGCCTGAAAGATCCAACATGGCCTAAGTGATTTTGATCAAAGGATTTCTGGTTTTCCAAATCTCCTACAGAGGTAAGTTGGAGGTAGAGGTTCAGAAAGCCAATTCAAAATGTAGCATATTACAAAAGCTTATGCATTTGAGGAGCTTATCTCTGTACGAAAACCTTGAATAAGGCAGTTGGCCTCAGGAGGTCATTAGCAATGACAGATCCCTGAGTTTCCTCATTGTCTAAGTAGAAGTGGTTCATTGATTAAGATGCTAGTTCTTGTCAGTGCTCTCTGAGCTGCATAACTGTTCTTTCCTAAGCACAAGATTCAGGTATCAGGAAACTGATAAGCCCTCATGTGGATGCAGGTTTGGTTCTAAAATTGAGGATATGTTTATATAACGTAATTCAGCCCCATAAAGGCATATCTGAATTAACTTCAGCTCATAAACCCAAGCACACTAATGCCATGGTAACATTTTCTCTAGGACCAGAAATAGTTTGGATACATACAAAGAAAGCTGTCTTGGGTCATAAGTATAAGAGTGTATTGCCTAATCTGGAGAAGAGAGGTTGTTCAGAATTACTACACTAGCTGGCTGTATTAATGGAAAGGCTCCAGCCAAGTTATCTTCTTTCCCATGTGGCTGTTAGGGGAGAGAGATTCTGTTTGGGGCAGGGGATGGGGTAGAGAGAAAAGCAGAGAGGAGAAATTGGGTACAGAAGACAAAAGCCTATCAGATTTTATATTGTTCTCAAAGATACATCACATAATTATTACTCTCCAAGGGAGCTGCCCTCTGTTAGCAACTTCCTGCACTGCCTTACTTATTCAAGGTCACCAAACAATATCATAAAAAAAGAATAAATTTAATCATGCATGGGGCTATCTAAAATGCCAAGCTCGTACAGTGAAATGGATGGGCACCAGGAATGGGACAACAGGCCTTGTCTGGTGCATGGACAATCTCAAAACCTTCTGCTCTTGTAAATTAATGTTTGAGTTTTTTCCCTTTTTTCTGCTTCATTACTTAACCTTTCAAAACTTTCAGATTACACTTTGAATCTAAAATGCAGCAATATTACAAGAAAATCTGCACTCCTTAGATCTGTAACCCAATATTCAACACTCTTGATTTTTTAACAAGTCACATCAGATCACATTTATACACAATGTGCCATTTTCTGCAAATACGGGTATAATATAAAACAGGTCATGGGACAAGTGTGAAAATACGCACTGAATGTTGTGAAAAAAGAAATAAATAACATGCAATAAATAAGACTGTGATTGATTGTATAAGGAAATTTCTGCACACTAATAATTTATAAAATAAAATAATTCTAAATTAAATTCTGATGAAAATTAATTTAATAAGATTTAATAATTTCTGAATACCATCTGAGTAAAGCTAAATAAATATGAATTCTCTTGCTATTAGCATCAATAAAAGCTGCAGAAATATAGTGTTAGGCATTTACTATGATGAGCACAGAAATGAAAACAAGCAGGTGAGACACAGTATCTGAATGAAATCGATCAATTCAGAGCAAACTTTCTGGACTCTTTTGATCAGCATCATCATGTCTGAATAATGAATTCTGTAACAGCTGTGTGGAGAGTTGAATTTGGGAACTACAGTGGATCGAATACACTAGCTATCAAGATATTCATGTATTCATTTACCTTATAATATCAAAGGTTATATGTAAGCTTAAATTGCTGAAAAATTACTTCCTGCAGGCATTCAAACTTTATTCAACCTACAGAAGAAAATTTAGTCACACAGACATTCATCTTGTAGCAAAGTTCTTGTGCACTGCATGGCTGACTGAATACTGAAACTTCTTTGTTAAGTCAATTTGAAAGCTATAGTTTATAATAAGGAAAAGATACACATTGGGCTGGATTTTCCAATTTGTGTAGCTTGATTTTCTTTTTATTAACTTAAGCTTAGCCCTATGGCAAGTATTCTGAGGACCTCTCAGATGCAGATGTGCTCCTCTGTCTTGCTGCATGCTGCAGAGTTTGTTTATCTGCAGTCACTGCAAAATACTCTCAATTCCACTCTATACTGACTTTCAAGATAGCTTGCACAAGATCTGTTGGAGCATGCAATTATGCTGTTTAGAGACATTCCTACACTGAAGAGTCTAAGCTTTTCATTCTATAGATTTGGTATACCTAGAGATGGGAAATGCTTTACTGTCATGTTGAAATCATCCTAACTTAAATAAGGAAATTTCAGATAAGGACAAATGCAAATACAAGCTTTTATTCAAGAAGAAGTTGAAGAATTTTTGATTTATTACAAAAATCACCCTGAATGTCTCTTTTTTTAAAAAAAAAACCAACCAACCAAACAAACAGTTAACTGATTGTAGGTGTTTTCTTGACATGGCCTTTTTAGGAATTAACTTTCTACAATAGAAGAGTTCCAGTTGGAAAGTACATAAATTAATGATCTAGTCCAACTGTGTTTCTGCATATATTGAATTTTAAGTTTCATTAACAAAAGATGGAAAGATTACAATTGCTCCTCTCTTTGGTTCTCTCACTTGTTTAGAATGACATAAGCTACAATTGTCGGATAAGGACTTGACCCCTTAAATTGTCTACTGGTTAAAATCGATTCAGTACTTTCCGTTTTGTTGGCAGTTTACCTTTCAGTGTAGTGTTTTACCTACTGAACTATGTATTTAGTTTTGATTTACAGATTAATAAGTGAACTTGATAGAAGTACTTACCTGAAAATATTTACAGCTCATTATTTTCTGATAAATGATATACCAGTATTCTATCATTTTGGGATGACTATAGGCTTCAGATGATTGACATTCAAAACCTTCTATCTAACAACACTGTAACAAGTTTCTTCATTTTTTGTTTTTTAGAGACACATATTGCAAACAGCAGAGATAAAAATAATGTCTGTCACTTGTTCCCTTGCTCCTGAGATTCACTGCAGTGCATTTAACTAACAAAGACCAGTAAAGAGATGAGTGATATCAGAAGCTCACAACTTAACTAACTCCAGTGCATCCTTTCTCACATTATTGCAACATGTAGGTTGTTGAGTGGATTGGGAAATGCAATCAGTGTCAAGGCACCTGTAATCCTGCCTTTAAATGATGGGTAGAACAATAGTGATCTATTTTGCTATGCGAAGTTTAGATCTGAGATTTTAGAAACACTAGAAACCGTGTCACTGGTAAAATTAATTTTGGTCTCATCTCTTTGAATAGTACCTGCATTGTGACTAGAGATTAATTTTCTTCCATTACTCATCAAATACAAACAGTTTGGTTGTGGTTGTAAGGCTCATTGTAATGCCCCACCAGTATTATTCCTTATTTATCTCAAAAGATAATTCTCAGTATAATTGGATGATTGGATGCTAAATGCTTGTGGTAGCTGCAATTTCCCGAATGAGATGTGGCTGCACTGTTAGAAACTGTCAGGGTCAAAACTAATCTTGTAAAAGCTTATTAGCCCTTTTTGAGTGTTCATTTATGTATATGGAAAATATATTACTACAGAAATGTTGATAAGGAATCAACGTTAAAAGATAACAGAAAAAACAAAATGCAAGATTTTTTTCTGTTGTCTCAGCTTCTCAGTTCTGTGTTTTCTGCATGTGTTACTATTAGAAGACAGGATTATAGAGAAGACAAGCAAGTCTTATTTAAGTATGCAAGGAAGCCTTCTGAATTCCTTCTGAATTGATGTTTCTGATGAGATAATCTTGCATGTTTTGGTGGTCAAAATACACATCTTCTAAAACCATGTGATGTGAAAAAAAAAAAAAATCCTGTTTTTCAAACTGTATTTCTTTGTATCTGCAGTCTTATGAGGGGGGAAAGAAAAAGGTTTACCTATCACCTGCAAGCACTCCACCTGTGCAGGTGGTGATTGTGAAGAATGTGAAGAGACCTTTGATCCTAAATCTTTGTTTTGAATGGGAATTCATGAAAGCACTTCACTGTATTTAAATTCTAAAGATACAAGTAACTTGATTGATCTACTCCTCTGTTTAAAACTGAGCACTTCTCAAGCACTTTGCTGAATTGAGTCCTAACAGCAAAGCAAATCACTAATGTCAACACTGGTGCTGGCATAACAACTGAGAATAAAGATGAATCAAAAGAAGAATCACATAGTACTTATGATCAAAAGTATGTTGCTCATCATAGCTATATTCTCTTGGTAGATTCATAAGCTGAAATAGAATGATGCTGTATTTCTCTTCTATAGGCCCTTCAAACATTAAGGAAAACTCAGTGAGGAAAGATTACTTTTATTAGATATAGTATTGCTGATTCTGGGGCAAAATGCTCTTTTATATTGACAGTTAAATAAAAAAAAAAAAGTTTCCACATTTCTCCACATAATTCTTCTTAGACTAAAATTGCCTTCTAAAACTGTGCAAATGTAAAAAGCCACCTTAACAACCTTAAATAAACCACTAATGTTTCTCTTTTGCATCACAAAGAATATGGGAGAAGGAAAAAATAATCAGGATTAATTTTTATTAAAGCCTAACTGAAACTTCTTACTTGCCATTACCAACTCATGAGGTACTACAGCTATTAAAAAAAAACCAACAAAACCCCCCCAAAAAATAAACAAAATACCCCACCTACACCCCCAAACCAAAAACCCCACGAATGTTTGATACAGCTAGCTTGAAGATAGGATATCAAAAGGGTCTTAGGAACACATAAAATGCTATATGCATGTCTACACACAGAAATGTAAAATAGATTTAGGATCACATGTTATATCAGGGAATAATACACGTGGAACAGTCATATGAAAAAAATTCCATCCTGAGATCCAGCATTAAACTTGCTTTCTTACCAAAATAATTTATTCCAAAGCAAAACATCCTTTTATTATGTGACAACTGCAACTTCGAGGTTCATACTAGATATTAAAATTTGGATAGATTTCATATTTATCCAAGGGAGTGCTGTTTTCCCTCCGTATGTTCAAAGACAGAATGACACACAGCGTAAGAATATGTGAAAGAGTCCTTAGAGCAATATAAAAGCTTTCCATGGCAACAACATCTAAAAGATAATGAAACCCATACCATAGAGATGATGCCTAAGGACATTCATTTAAGATTATAACATGCTTCACCCTCATCAGTAGATATAAATATGGCTTTTCTTGCAGTGCAATGTCAGCCAATATTAGGAACTAGCCCAGAAACTTATTAGCTGTGATGAATGGATAAATCTTATTTAATAATTCGAGAAATTTACTTGTTCTTATTTTTCCAAGAAGGTACAGTTTTAAAACATGCATTCACTAATGGTGAAGTACTGTTCTCCTCACAGTTGTCTAAGCATAAACAGCAAGTATTTCCTCATCTTTCAGAAAGGCTGGAATCGTATAAATATGCTGGGAAAACAGCTCTAGAATTTTGGACTGGTTATGTCAATAATTGACAAAACTTGCATTTAAAAATGGTTACTCTTTAAATCAATAATAATCTTACAAAGTGGTAAATTATTTTTTTTTTACTTCCTGAATTTAAATACTGCAGAATAAACTTCAAATTTAGTTCCTACAGAAGGCTGTTAGTTTCTGTGTAGCAACCGGGAAGAATTTTGTGCAGGAGCTGTAATGGGTATATTCAGTGTTCATCCCAGCTACTTCAGACTGAGAGAAGAGATGAAGTCAGTGAAGAGGAATAGCTCCTTCAGGGAACATGTAAATACAGTGTCCTTTTGTAAAAGCTTTTCTCTCTTTCTATAAATTATGCAAATTATAAAGAGCAATATGGACATACTTTCAACAGTTGTTAATAGATATGTTGTCTTCCTTTTACCCTTTGTTCTTAATAGATTGTCATTACTGTTTGATTACTACAGCTATATGTATGTATGCATATATATATGCAGCTAAATATACACATAAAGTATCTTAATAAACCAGGAATATAGCTCAAACCCCCCAGTCTTTTCAATTAGCAAGTAAAGCTTATATGGGTGAGAAAACTAAGTGAAATTTCATAGTATTGTTCTGTAAAATCTGATGGAAAGTTTTACCAGTTTTACTGCTTAAGAAAATTATACATTGTCCATTTTAGTACATCTTTTATATTATCTTGAAGTTTTTTGTTTTGCCTTATTTTGATGTCCATTCTTGAAGATTCATATAATCCTTCTGAACTCTAGACTTTCAAATGGTGATGATTTGAAAGCTATTCTCATGTAGAGCTACTTCAGTGAATTACCGGTATTTATCTTGACTTTTTGAAAGTGCAAAACCTAAAGGTGCCATGGCTTGTGCAGAAGAACAAGGCCTGAATAAGAATAAATTTTTTTCCCTTGAGGTAAATTGCATTTTTCTTACCATGCGTATCAGCTCTAGCTTAAAAAATTAAGAGTGAGGGGGCACAGTTTTGGAAAAATTTAATATCTTCTACTCTTTTTGAGTACTGTAGTGTACCTGTATCAGCAGCAACATTATCTGTCCACCAGTGCAGTTCCTCTTTGATGTGATAACCTGATTTTGACTTTGAAACTATTATTGGCAAAAAGAAAGAGTTTAGATGTGCCAGAAAGCTAATCTCATGCACATGGCTAGATTGCCAGATATCAACCACTCCTTAAATGAGAAGCCACTTTACTTTAACGAGGTTGAGCTATTTCCATGTCTTTGTTTTATGTGAAGTAAATGAAAACATGGAGCCATAACAAACTGTGAAGTGTGAGGCTGATCATCACATTCTTGCTCAAGAACTATCTAGCATTAAAGAGTGTCAGTATGATGCCCTCTGCTAAGAGTAGTTGTCCATTTATGATGTAGACCTCTGAAACAAAAGTATTGCTGTAATTGGTCATACCAGCCATCATTGTGAACCCAGAACTAAATAATTGTTCATTGCTGGTTGCATCTCAATTAATTGACTCGTCTGTACGTAAGATTTTGATGAATAAGTTACACTGGATATATTCTATTTCTTTTCAATATATTAAAAATAATTTAAAAATTAAAAAAGAACAGTTTTGCTCTGTGCTATGTGCTTCCCCGATTTCCTGTCAGCCTTGTAAAAACATTTCCAGTGATGAAAGGCATACGAGGTTAGTATGTCAGTCAGTTTCTTTCAGATTGTTGGGTGACTGGATAACATTTCATTCTGATGTGTAGTTACTTGCAGCATTGTGGGAAACATGCAGTTGTCTCTCTGACTTGCTCTTTGGAAAGATGACATCCAGTTATAGGGGTGCCTACGAGATTTTATTACTGTAACAGCACCTACTGCGCTGATTCAGAAGCTGAATCTTTCTAACCTAGCCATAAGACTGTACTATACCTCACTGGTGGAGGAGAGATACAATTACAGATACCGAGATCTGAGTATAAGGTTTAAAGAGGGATATGTCAGTAAAAAAGTGTATTTTTTAAAATTAGTCAATTTAAAACAAAACCAAACCTGATAAGTTGATAATATCCCTTTAAATGCAAACAGCAACAGTATTCAAGCACAACTATTTCATTCTAAAAGTAATAAATGTGAAGAATAAGTTGTCAGGTAAGCCTACTGAAGCAAATACTATAAATGAATTTAAGAGACAGCTAGAAGCTTTTATAGAGCTAGAGGGGAAATTAAAGACAGTGACAAAGCAGGAAGACTGGGCTGAAATAACACATATAAAAGACAAGTTTTCTGGTTCTTCTCTCCAGCATTTCTTTACATTCATTATATGGAGTATATGAAACTTGTTATTTATGTTAGAGAAGAGCTGAAAAAATGAAGTTATTTCAAGTACTTTATCCCAAAGGTCCCAGAAACTTCACCTTCACTTCACTTACGGACAGAAAAAGTAAAAAAATGAAAGTAAAAGTTGACACCTTGACTTTACTTAATTTGGTATGTTGTGAAGCTAACAGTGCATGAACAACTGCTGGTTAGGGCACAGGGGAGAAAACACAGAAGATATGGCTGTTCTTAGCTCCTTTGCACTGTGTTAAGAATCGTATTTCGTTCACTGCTTTTGTTCTGTTGTGTTATCAGAGCCCTAGAACTGCATCAATAGATCTTCCCATTGGGTTTGATCCAGGCCTCATAGAAGTCCAGAGGACTTATATTGATTCACCTGTGAGCTGCATAAGTTTGAGCATATGGTCCATCGCATGGGGTAAAAAAAGCAGTAGTGAAACTGGTTGAAATGCTTTCAACAGAATTAAGTTGAGAGGGTTTTTTTTTATTTACTTTTTTCATTTTTCTTAGCAGCTGGGCATTGTTTTTCCTAATTTTTAGTGAAAACATATAGCAGGAATTGTATGCAGTTTCAATCAAAATAAAGGTTTGTTTTTACCAAATGTGTTTTCTACAAAAAAAAAATATTTCTGATCAGAATTTGTGTTTCGATTATCAGGCGAAATAAAAAGAGAACTTCGAAAGTTAAGCTTTCTTAGTTGTTCATGTCTCAAGCAACTCTAACAAAACCAGGTTTTCTTAACTAACTGTTTCAGGAGATAGAATATTATAATAATTCCATTCTCTTCAGGTTTTCTTGTTGAAACTGAACACCTATATGATTTTGAGTATCTGCGGTTTTTATATACCCACTCGAGTGATTTCTAATAAAATCATTCTAGTGCATATAGAAATACAGATGGAAAACCCTGAACATATCATTCTTAATGTATCTCATGTCTGTCTCAAGCTTGCTACTGATAAAGTGCATACATAATGATTAGAATTTATGTCTGTAAGTATTTTCTTATATTTATTGTAGCTCATATATTATATACATTGATAAACAGTCTTGGCAAAATACACAGTTTCTGTATATGGAATTAAAATTCTGTCTGTTGGAATGTTTTTGTTTAACACTGAAGTAAAGCATTCCACTGAATGTGTAAAACTAATTAATGTAATGGAATTTTTATATGTTAATAAGCAGTAAAATGATAACTTGGATTATGAACAGTAATAAAAATAAAAATAAAAGAAATCTGAAGTCTTAATTTGATTTTTTATCACTAAGATTCAATAGATCTGCTTTCCTGTCTAGGGTCAAAGCACAAGATGGAAAAGCTGTTACAGCAGTCATTTATAGCTGGATATTACTTGTCTAATCCTCATGGCGCTACTTGATAGCTGTCTAACAGTATTTTGATGACGCAGTGTGTTGCTGAAATTTAGGACGGCTTGAAATAGTGGCAAAATGGTCTAAAATGTCAAGTGGGGATTGGCATAATTGTGGGCCCTCCGAGCACTTCTGCAGCTAATAAATCCACAATGACAGGAAATGGTGAGATTGGCCTTTGGAGACTGTGTAATCCAGTCGCTGTAGAAAGTGTCTTCATTATACTGCAGGATCTAACACAGAAAAGGAACTACCAGCTGCTGCTGTAACAAAAAAAAAAAAAAAAAAAAACAACAACAAAAAAAGCTGTAACAGAGCCATCTAGATAGCACTTCAAAATTACAGGAAAATTACAGGAATATTACTGGCACATTGCCACACATCTCTTGTTCAGAATTTAGCTTCATGACATATTATCCCTTTTCAGGATTTTGATCATTCTTAGTCTAGCTGACAATGACCATTTAATTTTGTGTGATCTTAAATATTTACACATTTCACCAGGAAAAGTGGCTGTAGAATTATGGTTTTTTACTCAAAATTCTATTTGTTTATTATTCAATTTTTCAGTGTATATAAATAAACTCACATTTGTTTCCTGATAACATACCTATTTAATAGCATGCATATTTTAATCTGATTTTCAGTATATGTGCAAGACAAATATGTATATATGCAATATGCATATGTAGATATTTTTATAATTAACCACTAAACTCTTTCTAAAATAATAACAATGTGATTAATTTTAGTATAAAAACTGTTTGAAATGAAAACATTTTTAATAACTAATGATAGATTATTATTAGAACTTTTATGAAAATCCAGTAGTCAAGTGGTAGCCAAACAAAAATAAACCAACAAAAAGGAACCATGCTTTGTTCCTTGGGATTGAATGACAACTAAAATCTAAACAAGCCATAACCAATTATTCCTGATATTTCTGATTGTTAGTGTCATAATTTACAGGTAAAAAAAGGGAAAAAAATAAGGGGCTCAGGTACTGGAGATATGTTTATGAAATTAATTGGAACATGAGAGACAGATTTGTCATACTTAATTCTTCCTTAAGATAGGAGTTTGTCTCAGCAGAAATCCTCTGAAATCCCTGAAAAAGCTGGAGAAGTGCACCTTCCAGTGCTGTACTGATATTTATGAAAAGCTGTCAAAGAATAAGCTGAGAGGAGACAGAGAGGGTGCCTCTGTTACCTCCAGAGGGTTGTTCAACTCACTTAAGGTCTTTCTCAGAAGTTATTCTTCTTTGCTTCTGGCTGTGAAGGAAACGCCAGCCAAGTGAGACCTGCACTTTGATGTCTAATCTAAGGACCTTGAGCTAGTATGGTGAATCTAGGCCTCAATATCCATTGCATAAATGTACATTATAACATTTTCTAAACATTGCCTAAAACCTCTTCAAATATATAGAGATTCTTTTCTTGGTTTTGTTTCTTTGGTTTTTTGTTTGGTTGGGGGTTTTTTGAGGGGGGTGGGTAGGCTGCTAATTTGCTTTAAACAGAACTTGAGGATTTAATAGATGAAATGGCCAGAGGTCTATGCTAATATCTCCCTCAGAAAACTTGTGAAAAGATCTAGCATTACAGGAGAATAAATATCTTCAACAAAACCATGATTTTTTAAAAATAAAACTCTTCTGAACATAAATAAATCCATTAAAATCACATGCTGCAGATCACAGTTGCGGGAACAAATGTAATATATAGCAATATGTATTTCTTATGAAGCTCTGACATCCAAATCAGTTGGGACTACCTCCCTTGAATGTTATTTTGTCTCTGTGGGTACACCATTGTCCTTACATACAGGTTTCCCAAATGTAAACAGACATTATCTTGAAATCAAGCTTTCTTTTTCACTATGTAAGATAAAATGTCTCTGCCATGATTTTTTTCAGTCCGAAGCCCTGGTTGGGCACCCAGGTTGTTGGTAGGTGTAAAGTCCAGTAATAATTTCAATGTGTTCTTAGCTCAAAGGAATCATTCAGACTTCAACAATTTAACTATACAGTTAACTTGAGCTACCATACATTTTTGCTTGCATGAATTTGTATTTTGTTTCTAAACTCTGGAGACACTTCAGTTTTCACCTTTAAACTAGGACTACAAAATAAAAGCAAAATTAAAATTGCATAGTCGTTTAGAGCATGATTGGTATCTTGTTACATTTTACTGGTGGATTTTTTTCTGCACACTGACTTCAAAGTATATTACAACTTCTATGTTTGTGATTGCTTGCAATCCATTTTCAAATCATTTGAAAAACAGAATGAAGGAGAGGTAATAGAAATAGTGAATATCTGACAATACACTGCTAACAATGAGTTAATTTGACATGATAGTGCTTAAACTTTAGATACTTACTGTGGACATAAATGATTGTCTCAATTAGGAGATGGATTATTACATACTATAAGTATTTTCCTTAGAACTTGATTTTATAGTAAGTGAGATATATGTAGTAAGTCAAGAGCAAACAATAACAGGCTGATAAAGTATTAAATAGTATTTACTTATATTTACACTGATATATCCAAATGAATATTTACATTCAAAAAAAAAAAAAAGTATTATCAAGGTAATAATGAATGAGAGAAAGAAAGTCAGTCATATGAAGAAGTCATATGAAGCTTCCTGAAAGAAGTCATGTTTCATGGTGTTGTTAAATATAATTTTTGTGATAAGCATAAGGTCTGTGACACCCATTTAATTTTTTGTTAGCAAATAAAATTACCAGCTTTAATATCTGTTCACAATGTGACCAAGAGTTTCTCCTATAGCACCTATATAGAGATGTTCCTTATTCCAGTCCCAGGAAAGATCACCTCAACAAATGCAGCAATGAAGCTGAGGAAGAAAATGAGAAGAGGGTTTCCTAAAATCTCCCCTCTTGCTCCATTGGTTTTACTAATCCAGTCCCGCATACACTTTTATGAGGGAATAATATGCGCATGGGAAAAAATACCTTTCCAGAGCACTGTTGTCTTTTCTCTCCAGCACATCTGCTTTCGACTTTTTGTTTCATATGCAGAACAAAAAGAAACAAACAAAACCCACAACCAAAACCAAACAAACCCCCCCAAAACCAGACAAACAAACAAAAGCAGGGAAAAAAAAAAAACAACCCGAAACCAAACCAGAAAAAAACCCTAAAGCACATCCATTTAGAGAAAAGCAGTTTAGCAGGGCCGTCACCAAAGGGACCCACTGTGAGGGTGGTATTTTTTCATATACCTTTGGCCATCTAACAGTTAAATGTCAGGCCACAGTTAGGTCTCTCATTTCCTTCCCAATCTGAGGGAAACAGAAGCCTGCAGAGATGATTTACTCTATCTGTATCATGGTCAGAGAGAGGGAGAATGAATCTCTCTCTGCAGGTGCTTTTCTGTAACCATTTGTTAGGGAGATACCCTGAAGACTTGTCTGCAGGTTCTAGAGCACTAACCAGTACTGTAATGCCAAAGTTCTGTGTTAGATGTCTAATTTTACCATGGAAAATTAGATTAGATTCATTTAATCCTAAATTATCACTTCCCACTGAAAATACCAAAAGAAATCTCTTTGAAAAAGAAGCCTTTGTCTCCTTAATCCTGCTAATACTTTTTGAAAAATAAATTCTGAATATGAATATAAACATAGACACAAGGGGCTGGGGTCAAGCGTGCCAAATTTTTTTTAAGCAACATTCAAGCAATTTGTATATATAAATATCTGCACTCTCTTTCACACAGCTGGAATTGAATACTTCATGATTCTTAGTGCAAGGAGATTCTCAACAGTTACTTAAAGTAACTCAGAACAATGCAAGTGCCATTGTTTTGAAATGTCACAAAGCAGCTTAGTCTTAGCGCATAGAGGTACAATGCTTCTCTCCATGAAATACGATTAAAAGTGAATCTTGCTACTTACATGTGCCTTCCTTTCTGCTTTGTGTCTGTTCACAGTAATTTTAATGCATATGTCAAGCCAGTAATGTAATAAGTAATAACAGCTTCACACATACTGACAGCCACCAGGAAGTTATATAAGGTAGTGAAAACAGGGCTTTATTCACTCACCAAAAATGACTTTAAAATATTGCTAATTATTATTACACTATTTTTTTTTTGCCTAAGGGATAAAGAGATGAGATGTTGTTCTGTAACATTCTAGAGTTTTGGATCAATTAAAAAAAAGCTTTTTAACAGGACTACAAGTCTAATTATGGCTGGTTTTTTTTTTTTTTTTTTTCTCATAATACCTTAGGGTTACATTCAGTTTTCGAAGGCAATTTTTGCAGCACCTGTTTGGATATATTTATATTTTTTATTTAATCTTTCCTCAAAGATCCCATACACAATTTCTTCATTATAGAGACTCTGATGCGAAATAGAAGTCAGGTAAATTTGATTTGCAGTGGATTATCATTTTTATACTCTACTTCCCACAATACCTCCATATGTTTCCACAACTACTCAGTTTTGGAAGTTCTTTGTGTGATTTGGACTGTCTTTTGTGTATATGGTTTAATAATTACTAAGTTACATTCATAAGCACATACCCAGAAAAAGCCAGCCTGCTCTTAAGAATCTCAGGATCATGTGAAGGCCCACGTCTTGTTGAGAAAGAAGCCTGTAGGAAAGATTATGAGACTTTTGAAGCTGCGTTATTATTCTTGACTGATGGAAGTATTCATCACAAGACATGTATTTGCTGAATGTAGCGCTTTATTCTGTCTCTGTGAACAGATGGAAATTTGTATACATTTTTTTCTCAGGACTGTTCCACTAGTTACTGCAAATAGATTTGAGCTTTGGGTTTTTTTGTGAACTTTAGCTGTATATTCAGTCACTGGTATAATATTTGCAATACACTGTTTAAGGTTTGGTTGGTCTCCAAACCATTATAATAATTATAGTCCTAAATTTTCAGGCTACGGGGAGTGTAATGTTTAAGCCTAACTCCTGCTCACAACAGGAGCTTTCTTTACCTAGGGCAGCATTAAGGCTGATCTCAGAATGAGGAGAATGGATATGAGCTTTTATGAAATTGTAACTTCTTTTCTTTCATGTCTTTTAGTTTGCTTCTCTTAAAAAAAAAAAATGAATTATGTCTATTCTTTTTTTATAGAATTAAGTTGAATAACTGAGAGGCTGCAATACCTGTTATACCAGCTTTCCAGGCTCCTGGTAAGGTTGGTATACAAAACCAAACAGGTCTGTCTCTCCCTAGCTTCCTTTGCACATGTCACTCCAGGGGATCCATTTATTTGTATGCTGAGAGTGACTGAAGCAACATGGACTATTTATGGTCCACTGTGCAGTTTAACCCAGGCACTTTAAATGCAGGTTGTCTGAATCAAACTTGAGCATTAGGGAAGTGTAAATGAAACTGAGTTTGGCAAGTTACTTTGTGAGATTCACTCTTCTCTATGTCCGTGCAGATAAATTTGCCATCATGTGAGTCAGTGTGCTCCATTCATGACATGATTGATTTACCTTCTCTTTTGTTAATCTTATTTTTGGTTGTCACTTTTAACAATATTATAAGTGGCCACAACTGTATGACTTTTACAACAACTACCATAGAAAGAGGGCATTTTTAACACCTTCTACAACTGATAGCTATTGGTAAATTTTCATTACTTTTAGCAGTAGCATTCCTTTTTTACTGAAGGCTCTGGCAGCTTGGTCCACTTTGAAAATTTTCACTTATTTCAGTAAGTTTGACTCTGTGGGGAATTAATTCTCAGATTTAATACTAGAACTATGCACTTTTGATATGGAAGTTAAAATACAAACCATAAGCTACAAAACAACCACTGAAGAGTTTGTAAAAAGAGAAAAAAAAAAAAGCAAGGATTGTAGCCTTTGATGAACACGCTATTGACTTCATGTCTAGGCCTAGAAACAGATTTTCATTATTACAAGAGTATCTAAGGGAATTAAGCAATTCCATGGCCATATTGTACTAAGTGCTACATAAATACAGTGAGAGATTCTAGAAAAACTGGAAGTCTGAGACACCTGACTAATAAAAAATGTATTTTCTTACCTGATTCTGAAGTTTCTCATAAAGCATAATGAGATAAAAGCTATCTAATGAAAACCAGTAAAAAATGTTGCTAACTTGTAGTAATACATTGAATCTTTATTATCTAGTGCCTTGACTATAAGCCATCCTTCCAACCTAGCTTCAATAGTGAAATTTCTGTTATAGTTAATACAGTTATGAATCATAGCTCATTCCTTCTAAGGTAAGTGCTAGAGAAAGTTGACCACCTGCAAAATAAGGCTGCTGGAACCCCATTTGTACAAACTCTGAGGGAATAGAGGTATCTTAGCAGGAAGCATTAGCCATTCACAGCCTTTTGTCACAACTTTTACATGCTAGAAAGTGAAAACCGCTGTCCTTGAAAATTTTCTCAGATACCTGAAACTCCTTACTATTCTCAGATACTGACAGGGCTTTTTCAGCACGTGTCTTGTCTGAAATCAAGATTAGAGACCATGTGGGAAATGAACTGGAAAGCTACCAGTGTGATGCATTCAGTGAAAAATTTTTACTACTACATAACTCCATTTATCTTTGACGTGTTGTCAAATATGTTTAATTAGCTACTTGCATTCTAGGGTAGAGACCTTCTTTCTTGTCATTTTGAGCATCAGATGGGTCTAATGTAGGCATGCAAAAAGAATAAACTACAGGATGTTTTTCTTGTAGAACTTCAATAATTGAAATTAATAACTATTGTTTCTCTGCTTCCAAATAGTGACAGGTACTTTTAATGATAACGACTATTTTGGGTGCTTCATTAATTCTGAAATGTTATGTAAAATTTTCTTTATTTGGAAGTAATTAGCCTTGTACAGAGGAATTAAAAAAATTTTCAAATTTCTCATTTTTAATTTTTGTTTTTAATGGTTATACCTCTGTCATGTTTTGTACTGATGTATTCTTATAAATTATTAGAGTCAATATCAATACTTTTCTAAAATTACACCTGATTCAGATTTTATACTGCTAAAAAATAAGTGACTGTAGAAGTAGGCAGTATTAACAAAACCAACAAAAGCAACAAAAAAAACCAAATCCAGAAGAAAACCCCCAAGAATATAAATACTAGACAAAGTAAAAGCACACAGGATTAAGGAGTAAAATATATGTCTTAAGCACACTGTCTGCAAGGCTTGAATAGTGAACCTAAGCATTGCAGGCTGTCTCAATCCAAACCCACATTTTTGCAAAATACGTTAAGAATTTTTAATGCTAGATGATTGGGGCTGTGCCATTTTCTCAGTCTTGAATAGGAAGTTTCCAATTAGTTACCAAGATACTATATTTCATATTTGCTGATAAAAAAGTTTTTAATAGTAGAATTAAACCCAAAATATTTATGTATATTCGAGGCTTTGGAACTAATACAACTTGGACAAATGCAGTGTGTGTTGTTCATATCTTCATTGTTTCATCCTTAATAATCTTGAAAATGCCTTGCCTTGTTATTTTCCTCTCTTTTCTTCTGCAGAAGAGCTATCTATGATATGTTAGTATATTTTATGGCCCATTTAGTACCTGATCTGGCTGCTAAGACTACCAGAGACATAAACATTGTAATGTGGACAAA
>NW_009935838.1:32668-33783 GCF_000696875.1 Nestor notabilis | reverse complement strand
CAGGAATTGGAATTCCAAATAATTTCAAGTCTGCTAATGAAGAGGTTAATAGATAGGGCTAATATTCTGTGAAAAGGCCCTAGAGACCATTAGCTGTTCCTGAAATCAGTCATCCTGAAAGACAGAGCTTTTGAAATCAGATGAAGATTTTTAATCTTTTTAATAGAAAGGAGGAATAGGTATCATTTTTCATACAGATATGCAATTTTCATTCTTCACTTAGTCTCCTAATTAACAGTATTTATTAGTATGGAAATTATTTTCATTATATTAGTGATCTCATATATATAATTCTTAAGCATATGAATGTTATTTGCAACAGAGTATTCACAGAAGTCAGAAATGCGCTGCAGAGATTGATATTCAAAGAATATAAACTTTATGTGCTTTTCTGAATAAAGCTAGCCATAAATAGACACTCAAGTCTGTCATGTTTAGTCAGATCATGCAGTAATTGTAACACCACTTTTTTAAGTTAGGATTTACTTTGTCAAAACACCACAGATTTCCATTTGCTTCCTATTCCTTCCATGCAATCTTTCTCCATCCAGTCTGGATACCATGGCTGTCTGAAATTCTAAGCGGGACAAGAGGGATACAGCAGAGATTAAGAACATTCAGGAACTGAATGTAAATTGAATGTACTATAAGAAAGGACCAAACTAGAGGAAACACATGCATAAAGCAGATTGACATGGTAACATTACTATACTTCAAGAAGTTTCTCATGTTGCTCTGCCATCACTTCCTCAGCAGGTGGTCTCTTTTTTTCTTCAGCAAATGAAAAATACTTGAATAATAGAAATGTAATTTTTGGCTTTATTTAGCATAAGTATTCAGATTGCTGGTATTTTATTTCTATTAATACTCCTGTTTTGTTTCTACACTTTCTGTGACTAAAAGATATGCTGGGTCTCTCATAAAACCAAGTAGTTTTAACCATGGAGACTTAAAGACTAAATTTAACATAACACATATACTGCATGCCATTAAAAGTATACAAGATGAATTATGAAAAGATATAGAAGGTTAATAACCCAAATGACAAAATATTCAGTGAAAATTTTCCTATTCAAATGAATGATTTTGTAGTAATAAAAATAGACATGCTCTCT
>NW_009935838.1:0-32637 GCF_000696875.1 Nestor notabilis | reverse complement strand
CCGGTGGCTCAGAGCAGAAACCGGTTTTTAGTAATTATCGGAAGGGTCTTGGAACAGACAGCATGACTTCAAAGTGGCCTTTGAGTGGCTTCTTTGTTTCACAGAAGAAAATCATGCCAGGCTGCATTAAAGCTGTTTCAATTTCTTTAATGTTCTTTTATAAATTTGGATCAAAGTGCAGAGGTTAATAGCCATTCTGGAATCATTTGCCTTGAAGCCACGGTAGCATTTTCCTGTGTTATGATGGATCAATCTTAACCTTTCAGCATTGGAGAGACAAGGACAAACTGGGTCAAATTCCACTTCTGAGTTAAATACATGTGAGGTGATAGACTGGTCTTTTTGTTTACTGCCTGTGAATGGAAGGAATCTGTTGCTACCCTCCGTGCAACAGCACACTAAGCATGACCTCTTCAGGAATCAGTGTTTAGCCTTTTCACAGTTATGAAATTACTTTAGCATTTTCATACAGTTTTCCTCTGGGGGATGTATTTTGTCCTTAGTAGCTAAGCTTGTTTGTTCTATAGATTGGAAATGAGATTGTTGTTACATTTTTATGACACTTCTATGTAGTCATGTTGTTAATAGTAACAGCATTTTTAAAGACATAAGGAGTATCTTCACATCTTTCTCTAATAAAGCCTGGGAGAAAATGGATTTCTAAATTGATACTTTTCCTGTCTCTGATTTGAATACATTTGATTCTAATTCACCCTTGGGAGTGCAGATAGTGGGTATGTGGTGGATAAAGAATATTAACACTCTGTATGTTGCCAAAATGATTTCTAGGGAAGGAAGAGATTTAAAATAAAATGGTCTCCTCATGTTTGATTACATGTCTAAGAGACTCCATGCTTTTCAGCAGCCACTCTCAAAGGATTACTAATATTGCATCTTGAACACTGCATCGAAGCATACTCTTTAGGCCATCATAGGAAACGTTATCTCATGCATTGAAGCTGTCCTCCCAAGCACGCAAGTTGAAGCTTTACCCAAAAGAATTACTACTGTAACCATTCCAAGAAGCTAAACTTTTAGCAGGCTTGAAAAGGGTTACAACATCAAGGCCTACACCCAGGGATGAGGAGCAATAAAGCTTTCCAAAAACTCGAGAAAAAGGCAGTAAAAGGTCATGACACTGCAGCTACAGCAAAAATATTTATTAACAAAGGTATCATACTGTTCTTAACAAAGTTAGGTTTCCATCATCTTGCCTGAATTTTTACTCATTTTTAGATAAGTCTTACTAATGCATCCTCCATGACACCTGGGAGAAGTACATAATTTGTTTTTTAGGAACAGCTTATTTATTAAATCAGATATTTGGGATAACTGAAAATAAGAATTGTTACTGTTAAAAAATAAAATATTAATGCGACAAAAGACTATTAAGTTTTTTACATAATATCTCTATTTTTTCTTCTACATCATGACATGTAACTTAACAACTTTCAAGGAACTCAGTTTGTCTTCCTGGTTTCATATTCGTGATCATTCTCCTCTCCCCCTGATGACAACAATATCCAGCTTTCAGTTGTTTCAGCTGTTAAAAATTCTTCAATGAGCCGCTCCCTTTTAATATCAATTTCTAACTCATTTGCATGTCATGATAGGGACTTTCTGTAGCTCCAGTCCTATCTCTAGCACACACAGAATTCTTCTGAATTACATTTTTCTTGTTAAACTGAGAGGAGACCCTTTTAAGTAACAAATCTTAAATTGTGTTGTTATATGTTGCTAATGGAATCTCTAAGCTGCATGTGACAATCTTAGTTTCATAATAAGTGCAAGTACATGAGGACATGAGTGTTTTTTAAAATCAACTAGAATTTCTGCAGTTTCACCAGTTCACATTCTGGTTCCTGTAATTCTATTCATACATTCGCTCTCACACTTCATCTTCTGAAGTAGAGATGAGAAAAATAGGGCAAAGCCTAAAAAAAAGTGTGTTTCCTTCCTCTTACCCTGCATTTATCCCTGTTAAAATAGTGATAAAGTTGCTGCTGACAAGTCCCAATCCTTTAACTGACTTTGCCATTTTTTGTTTGTTTGTCCTTTTGATTCCTAGACCCTGTTAATGGCAGTGAAGCTCTGTGTGCGCACCAGCAATTCCCTATGGAGACAAACTTGTCGTCTCCATTTTCTAAGTGCCTCAGTACATGTCCACTGTACTTGGTTTGCTAAGAGGTTTACTGATGCTGAAGCGCTGAAGCTGCCTCTTTAAGTGAAATGCACACTAATTTAATTAAGTACCAGTGGTGCCATGTTATTGCTTTGCTTTTTGATCTTTAAGCTGCAAATTACATTTCCATCCCATCAACTCATTTGCTTTTTGAAACACAGTTAGTTCACCAACTGCATTATACAAATAATATGAACACTCTTTACAAAGAATTCTACAATTTATCACTGTTTTACACTTCATTAAACAGAAAAATGAAACAAATTATATTTGAGACAGAATATGGTTTTAATGCTGAAAATTTTATATAGTAATTTAAAATGTTCTCATACACATCTGCCAAAGATGTTAAACAGCTAATTATAATTTCCCCCTACAATATATGATAATGTGGTGATAAAATGTGTCTTCAGAAGCATTTGTAGCAAGTAGTCAACAATAAACATAGAAATTGAAAGGTCTGAATTTACCAGATGATGTTTCTTTCCTTCTTTCTTAGTGGTACAGGAGAAGCATGAGGTTGTCATGTTGTTTTTGCTTTTTCTTTGTTGTTTTATCTTTTGTCAAGGTCATAAAGCTTGCACTTAAAATTGTCAATCATTTTCTGGCACCTGTCAGATTTTCTGTCACAGAGGTTTTAAGTGACATCTATCTTCTCCTCTCTTTTACCCTACGTAGATAATATTAACTTTTAATTAAGAGCACCTGGAGAATCTTTGCATCTCATTTATTTTTCCAGACTAGTAACATATGAATTTTAGTATTTTAGTAGCCAATTCTGTCTGAACCATTTCACAGTACATCAGAAATCTAACCCTGTGTAAGTTTAATTCATTGACTAAATAGAACTGAGTGTTAATTCTATGACACTAGCTAAGAAAAAAATAAATAAAAAGAACAAAACACACAAAAAACAAACAAAGGAATAAAATCATTCTGGAAGCTAAATAGTAATAAGTCCTTGGGGAAAAATTATACATCTCTGATCAGCATGGTATGAGCAGTATGATTTTGGAACATTAATCATATTTACAAATACATATATTCCTTAGCATGTGTTTTCAGTAGTACTTGGACAAGACTTGGACAAGAAATTTAATAACAGATTTTAAAAGCTATGTTTCAGAAGATCATAGAATCATAGAATGGTTTGGGTTGGAAGGGACATTAAAGATCACGTAGTTTCAGGTTGCTCCAAGCCCCGTCCAACCTGGCCTTGAACACTGCCAGGGATGGGGCATCCACAGCTTCTCTGGGCAACCTGTGCCAGTGTCTCACCACCTCATAGTAAAGAATTCCTTCATAATGTCTAATCTAAATCTACACTTTTTCAGTTTAAAGCCATTCTCCCTTGTTCTATCTCTACATGCCCTTGTAAAAAGCCCCTCTCCAGATTTCCTGTAGGCTTCTTTTAGGTACTGGGAGGCTGCTGTATGGTGTCCCCAGAGCCGCCTTCCCTCCAGGTTATCTAAATTTTATCAGTGTTGTTGGAGATCAGGAGAGAGAGATGGCCTAAAGCCAACTTTGTGATCAGTATTTGCTGCCTCTGTTCCAATTATACCAGTTTCAATCTTTACATATGATCCACAAATTGCCTTAAACTGTAGAACACTCTGCATTTTCTGTCTGACATAACTAAGGTATTCGGACTGGTACTATATTGTGCCATCAGAGTCAGGTGACCTGCAAAGTAAAGAACAGCTTAATTTATGCTAGAGAAGATTTAAGCTTATCAGCTTGATAAATAAGAGCTAAAAATAGCAGATAGTGTTTTAGGGAACTGGATGAAGCCCTGAAAGAAAGCTTCATTGAATACAAAATCTCAACAAAAAACTTGCTTTTCTATAAGGACAGAATGACCTCACTAGATTCCCTTATGAGGATTTGTTCTTTTATGGTTTTTTTTTTTTTTTTCCTTAGGGTAAAACGTATGTGGTCACAGTAGTGGTTTTATTTTTAATAGCCTTTATTTATTGTTCATGGATGGACTTGGTTGTGCGTTTGAATTACAGTTTGTGTCAGCAATATGTATAAGTGTAAAATATAGAATTGTGCAAGCTCTGCAATTCCTGTACCAGGTCTTATCTTGAAGAAACTCAACCTCCAAGATCAAAAACTCTCCACACATAAAAAAGAACATTACGGTGTCACTTCCTGAAATACATTTTAGTGTATCAGGCAAGGGAAGGGAGGGGAAGGGTAAAAGAGTCCAAGAAATGGAAATAAAAAATTTTTGGACTATTTTTTATCTTAAATAATACTAAACTTACCACGCAGAGCTTTGGCTTAACAAATTATTACTAGTGATATAAGCTCAAAGCTACTAAAGATGCCCACTGAAATATAATTACAAAGATGTGTCAATATTTTCTTGTCTCAGGGTCCAGAAAAACTCATTTATGTCTGGACTTGATGACCTTAAAGGTCTTTTCCAACCTACATAGCTCTACAATTCTGTCATTTCTGGGCCAAACTGCTAACATTAGGAAAAATGGTTTTGTTTTTTTTTTCTGTGAGAAGGATAGGGAAATTCAGGAGAGGATGAGAATGTGGGAAGAGGTTGAGCACTTATTTAGGGTATTCACAGAAAAGTGTGTGAGAAAAGATTTGGAGAGTAGTCAACAGTAGGAAAGAGATGCTCCTTCCTCACAAAGCCTTTCTGCTTGAAGGATTACTGAGACAGAGAAATGCCAAAGTAGAAGCAAAACTCCTATGAGGGCAGTGAAGGGATTATGGTTCAGGGACTTCTTGACAACAAATATCAGTAATTTTTTATTTTATTTTTTATTACCTGTTTCTTAGGTATATGGACTATAAACACAATTTGTTTAGTCATCCATCTGGCATGACAAATGCTGACCATGATCAGTAAATGTAATGAAGCATTACTGTAGCAAGCTGAATGTTTAGAAATTTCATAATTAATAGTTTAAATAAATCCAGCTCAAATCAACTTGTCTAGTGCAGCTTAGACACAAAAAAGGGATAAATATTTCATTTTTCTAAGAAAGACAGTGGTTCTTCAATATCTCAGATACTTTATAAGCAATTGTCAATAATTAATAATACTAGAGCTTATGAACTGAAATGACAATAATGCGTTTAAGTCTTTTCATACCATAACAAGGATAAAGAGGAGCAGATACATGAGTGAAGATTCACAGCAGCAGCACTTCTTGAGCAAGCTGTTAATAAATAAGCCAGCATGTAAACAATTACAATTCATTCACCTACCACCACCACCACAGGGAACAATATTTTCATTAGACACAGCCAGCAGCTGTGCATGTTGATGGGACCCCAGGACAATAGTTTTATTTCCCCAGTGCTCTGTCAACCTTTAACATGCTTTAAGTTCCTCCTCTTCATCTCCATAACTAGAAGCTCTCCTGCTTTAGATGAGCTGGTGCAATTGCAGGGATACATTTTCTTTTAATGGAGACGGATCAAGGGATGGCAGAGGGGGTCAAAGCAGACTAATAACATTGTATAGAGCAGGGTCCAGAGATCTTGGGAAGCCTTGTATTTCCTGCCTCCCTTAAGATTTTTTTTAAGAGGCAACCGTCAGGGAATTACTATAGTCAGACAGTCCCTGAATAATTATTCCTCTGATTACTCAGTAAAAGTAAGAGTGATTAGGGAAACAAAATTAATCATATACAGTAAAACACGACCTGAAGTGGCTGAAGCAGAAAAATGGAAGTACAGTTACAGCCCATTGTAAAAAAGGAGTGTGTCAATATACGAATATTTTCTTCTCTGTTCATAAAGCATCAGTGACTTTGTTTTATACTATGAAGTGTAGTTTTACCTGTAGTTTTGATAAACCTCTCCATCAACTAGTTTATTTTAGGGCAACTGAAAAACGAGGGGGTTTTGAATGCAAGTCTGTGAATCAGTTTGCAAGGAACACATTTTGTTCTAAAATAAAGATGACTTAGGAGAAGTAGCAGTGATTTTGAAAGCAGCTTATTAAAAAGTTAGGTTACCAAAGGGAAAGAAGAACTATATTAGATGGATTACTATAAACCACAATCAATATAATAATAAGGTTCTGTGAGCTCTGGATGCTGACAGAGTCAGAGTGTTGAATTTGCTCTCTGAATAACCTTAGCATAATCTGTCTACTTCATTTTATGAAACCTCAGACAGGTGTTTTTTATAACATTGCTTTCTTCTACAAAGCCAAGTTCCTGTTACATGATGAATAATTCCTTTCAAAATAGCTGCTTGTATTTGAAAACTAGGAATCAAACAAAAATCAGACTATTTGTTTATAATTATTTCTGCTGTTCTAATGTTAAGATTTGAGGGTGTCGTGGTTTAAGCCCAGCTGGTAACTTGGAACCATGCAGCTGCTCACTCACTCTCCTCTTCTTCTTCCCCCTCTCCCGGAGGGATGGGGAGGGGAATCAAAAGAATGTAACTCCCACGGGTTGAGATAACAGCACTCCAGTAACTAAGGTATAATACAAAACCACTACTGCTACCACCAATAATAATAATGATAAGGGAAATAACAAGGGGAGAGAATACATTTGCTCACCACCTGCTGACCGATACCCGGTCCAACCCAAGCAGCGATCTGGGCCTTCCAGGTAACTCCCCCCAGTTTATATCCAGTATATCTGTGACGGTAGCATGGCAACATTGTTTTTCCACTTATGCTGTCCACTAAACATATGTGAATGCCAGTTACAGAACCTAAAACTGATCATTGCATTTTGGAATTAAAATCCTGATATAGCATTTGGTAAGAATTTAGGTTTTATAAATCAACAGTTTCTTGTTTTCAGTATTCTATATACTAACAACAATTTAGCCAATATTCTCTTCTTCATTTACTACCACTACTACTAATTATAACAGTATAAAGAAGTGAAGTAGAAAAGCTGGTGGTAAGATCAAATTTTTAGAAAGACTCTTGCATCTGTACTATCACACCATGAATAAGCTTGGGTAACAAAGTATAAGGTCACATTCAGAAATATTGGACTGGGAACTTTGCACATATGTAATGTGATTTAAGATTGCTTTTTCCCTTTCTGAGATTCTTTTTCAGCCTATAATAATCTATAAACAACAAAATTAAAAACTGATCTTCATAATGCATTATCACTATAATTAACTTACTAGTTTAATAAAAAAGGATTAAAATTCATATTTTAAAATGTGAAAGAAGACATATAGATCTTTCTGATTAATCTGATTTTAATGTGTGCTCAGATGGAGTACAGAATATCATATGAGAGCCTCATTAATCTTAACAGATTGCTGATTATGCAGGTAGAAATCATTAGATGGACCTATCTGACCTATTTCACTGTGTGCCATTCACTGCAAGATCAGTCTCTGTTCCATTAATGCCCAAGGCTAAAACTACTGCAACTGTAGTGCCGCAATATCAGACCCTCAGTTAACTAATATAAAGGACTGCATTTTACAGAACTGTAAGCCAAGATTTTCAAAACAGTTGCCTGTAGTCAGCTTGAATTTGATTCCTGAGAAAGCTCTCAATCTTTCCAGGTTTGTAAAAGTTGAGCTACTGATTTCAGTGTAGGGCATTTTAAGGGGAGCCTAAGAAATTCAGTTCTGATAATCTGACTCATTCATCAACTTGGTAGAAAGACTAACTCAAAGCCTTTCACAAGACAGACAAATACAAATTCATTGCATTAATTTCTTTTATCTTCACCCTTTCATGGCTGCATCCTGTTTTCCCCAAGTGCTGTACTCCTTCAGCAGTTCAGGGAACTGAGACTAAGTGAACACCAAGCCATGCAAATGAGCTGTGGTGGCTTGCTGTGTACTTTCTTCAACTCACTAGAGTGAAATATAATATGTAGCCTCATGGCATGCAAAGCTACAAGGAATTGCCAAGGAGAACATCACTTGCTTCCAGTTCTTTACCTTCCTCCTCAGCTGCTAAGGGGAGCCACTGTGCACATAGTTTCACTTGCTCAGAATTACAGAATTCTATGAACCTAGGCAGTGAGGCATGCATGTCTTTGCTAGGCTTTGAATAGGCTTTTTTGTCCTGACTCTCTCTGCAAGGATAGTGCTTGGAGAAACTCATTTGCCATTGCTGAAGGCTGGGCATAGAGACATGAATAGAACATCTCTGTCTCTTTGACCTGAAGTTTTGCCACCCCTCCATTAGTTGCCTCTACAAACAGTGGCTCATTTTTTCTATTTTTATCTAATGACTGCCCTGCTTCACTGCTCCGAAACCTTAGATGAAACCCTCAAGTCTAGTATTTACATCAGATTTGTTTAGCTTGCCAATTAATTGTATGTTTTGATCTTCAGGAGATAGGAGTTCCTTTAAAATTCCAATTAACGTGAGCTGAATACCATCTTCTGTCTTTTAGATCAAGGTGCTTTTGTATGCCGAATTTCAGAGTTTGTGCAGCTGCACTGGTCTGGTCTTTTTATTGTTCTGGACAATGTTTTGAGAGGAAACAGCACCACAATAATGTCATATTTCTAGGAAACATTTCACAACAGCAGTTGCCATGCATATGAGCCTGTAACTGATACCTGAGTGTGAACTGTACTCACAAGAGCTTTGCTGATGAAGCGTGTGAAATGCATAAAAAATAATGGAGCTCTCAAGAACAGAAACTGGAATATCTGTTGACATAGGTTATTGCCACCTGAAGAAAACACCCACAGACATATTATTTTATAGGCTATATTTGCAGAACTCAACAAGCATGAAAGTGAAGCCAAAGAATCCTGCCTTCATTGCATGCTGGTATAAAGCAAATAATCTCAGTATATTTCTATATATTTCTAAAAATAATCCAGTAACTGCTTCTAAACTCATTGCTGACTCTGCGGCAGGGATTAGGAATCAGAGTTGCAGTGGGTGGTGTATATCAGCAAATTGTGTAGCTCTCTGCCCAACAATACCAAAGGTCATGTATTTTCCCTTTTTAGAATATATCTCCCAATATCCACCATGCAGTTATTGGGCACAGAGGAATTCATTTATCTGTTAAAGGAAGTGGAAAGATTTTTGCAAATTGTGATATTCACAAAAAGATTTTTTTTATTAATTTCCAGTCCTTTCAAAGTGTTCTAACAATTTAAACATGATAAGAAAGTTGTAAAAAGGTTTATCCTTTGATAATAAACTCAGAAGTTTTGAGACTAAGTGCTGCATTGTTTCCTGGCTGATACTTACACCACTGGTTTCATCCTGATATTTTTCCTAAAAATTTCATGACATTAGGCTGGGTAAAATTGAAAAGAAAATTGCAGGTTTGCTGATGAAGGGGGGGAATATTTATATACCAAATCAGTAGCAGGGAATTGGTGGCTCAAATGCTATTAAATGATCTTACATCTTAAACCAAAAATTGCTGACAATTTAATTAAATATGAATCATTAGATTAATGGATTCAGAATCATGAAGATCTATAGTAATTATCCTTAATCTATAACCTAATTGGACTATCATAAATTATGCTCAAGGATAGATCTACTTACTAATAAAGATATCCCTTTATTCAACTCGTAAAGTGTTAATACTTGTTAAAACCATATATTGGCACGTATTCATTTGTACTAACTGTTTGTACAGTGACAGAAACTATTCTATCATTTCTAGTACATACAAAACCACGTGTCCTGTTGAGCCATTTGCAGTCTAAAATTAGACATAAACTTCACAAATCACAATAGATGGAGAAATGGTAGTAGAAAGGATAACAAACAGTTCATAGCTGAGATCACAGGCTGGATTTCTTGTTTCTTCTCTCCATTGTTATCTTTTCTTTCCTTCCTTTTATGTTTTGGTTTGGGGGTTTTTGTTGTTGTTGGGGTTTTTCATTGTTGCGGTTGGCTGGTTTTGTTTTTTTTCCTTCTGGAATTCTCATAATCAAGCAATGAAACAAAGCAAGCAGTCATAAATGACCCCCTACAGAAATGGAAGTGTCTCTCATGATGGTCTTATGGTGGATACAGCCATAATGTAAGTGAATAGCTCATGTATTGGTATACTTACAAGTTCTATGATATTGGAGTATGTATGCAGAAGAGGAAATAGAAGGATGAAAGTGACCTTTTCATACTATCTCACAGGAAATATTCCAAGGTGTGTCCTAGTTATAAGACTACTGAATATTTCACAGGACTTTGATGATCACATAGAAAATATTATCATTAGATATACCAATAAGTGGTAGGTCTAAAAATTAAAATAGTGCCCAGAAACTGTTTTGGGTGGTTTGAAAAATATGTGATTCAATAGAGTTACAAAAATTTAAAAATTCTTTACTCTACCTGGAATAGTCTGAATAAAAAAAGAGAAACAAATGACTAGACAAAAGATCTGTTGAGAAGAATCTTTACATTATTACTTCAGATCCTAAGCTGATCTTGAGCAATAACATCACATTCTAAAAAAAGACAGTCACAGCAACAATATGAATAAACAAGAATATGTTTCCTGCATTAGGTGATTTCACTTTCCCAGTTTTGTTAGTATTAGTAATGTCTCAACTCAATGGATCCTCTTGTGGAAAAATTGGTCAGTGAATATTATGAAAGATGCAAACCAGTCAGATAAAGGCTAAGAACATCAAGAGTAATGAAAGATCCAGGAGCCAAGGCCCAGAAAAAAAGATTAACCCAGTTTAAGAAAGAGAAGACTGGGAGAAGAATCAGTCAAAAGGTACTATATAAAAAAAATAATGTTTGTGTTAAGATGAAATATTATGGGGTTAATTTGTATCAGATTTCAACTGGGTCAGAAATTAGCAAAAAAAAAAAAAAAGCTTAATAAAAACATTCTATGGATTTTGCATAATCCCAGTTATAGTGAAACACTGAAATGGTTTAGAAAAGTTGTGATAGTTGTGATGTGTCAACATCACTGACTGCTTTGCAAAATTCTAGAGAATATCTCTCAAGAATGAGACTTACTACTTTAAGCCATGGATTAGCATAGAACAAATGACATATCAACCTCATTGCTTACAATTCTATGATTTCTCTGTGATTTTCTGCCTGAATAAAATACTTCATTAAATATACATTCAAATATTCATTAAAAAAAAGTGGGTTTAAGTAATCAAAGAGCTTCAGGAATGGAATGAATTAGGAGAAAATGTAATAAAAAGTGTTCAGAGACTTATGATTCCAAGATAATAAAAACCCAGTAAGAAATCAAAACATTTGGACCTCTTCTTTTATTTAAATCTTTCAGAGGACTCTAGGACTATCCAGTGAGTTACTTAACTAATCGTTTCTAGAGTTCATTTTGTATATAATAAAGTCGGAGCAATCCCAGGCACAGCTACAGGTTGGACAGAGAAGTGATTCAGAGCAGCCCTGTGGAGAAGGACTTGGGGGTGTTGGCTGATGAGAAACTTAACATGAGCAGGCAGTGTGCGCTTGCAGCCCAGAAAGACAACTGTGTCCTGGGCTGCATCTAAAGAAGCGTGACCAGCAGGTTGAAGGAGGTGATCCTGCCCCTCCACTCTGCTCTTGTGAGACCTCACTTGGAGTATTGTGTCCAGTTCTGGTGTCCTCAACATAAAAAGGACATGGAGCTGTTGGAGCAAGTCCAGAGGAGGGCCACAAGGATGATAAAGGGGCTGGAGCACCTCCTATATGAAGATAGGCTGAGAAAGTTGGGGCTGTTGAGCCTGGAGAAGAGAAGGCTGAGTGGAGACCTTATAGCAGCCTTCCAATGTCTGAAGGGGGCCTACAAGGATGCTGTGGAGGGACTCTTCGTTAGGGACTGTAGTGGCAGGACAAGGGGTAACGGCTTTAAACTTAAACAAGGGAACTTTAGGTTAGATATAAGGAAGAAGTTCTTTACAGTGAGGGTGGTGAGGCACTGGAGTGGGTTGCCCAAGGAAGCTGTGAATGCTCCATCCCTGGTGGTGTTCAAGGCCAGGTTGGACAGAGCCTTGGACTACATAGTTTGGTGTGTGGTGTCCCTGCTCATGGCAGGGGGGGTGGAACTAGATGATCTTAAGGTCCTTTCCAACCCTAACCACTGCAACATTCTATGATTGTAAGTATATGATGGAAAGTATAAAAGTATTATGACTAGGTGTTAGTCACAATTCACTATTCAGAAGTCTCATGTGAAATTTGTAAATCATCTCAAGTCCATTTTAGAGTGTTTGAAGCTATTTCCCTATGCATCATTAGCCATTAAATTGAATATTGGGTTGCTCACTTAATAGGACTACTATTTATAACTCATTTAGTAGTTAGAAAAGTTCAGAGGTGAAATTTTCATCCCATAGTCATCAATAGTATTTAAGCATTGGTGTCATCACTGTTGGAAGGTGACTTAGAAGCTTCTACAGCAGAATGAATAGCAGTGTACTGGATATATACTAAATATTAATTTTTTAAATGATGGAAAATTTTCCATTAAGTTAATTACTTAATCTTTTCAAGACTCCTGCTCATATCTTGTTTTGGACTTAAATTTACTGTTTTATGCATTTTCAGATATTCTAAATAATCTCTTTCTTACTTAACTACAATGATAATGGTTTGTTACAGTATCTATTAAAATTATCTTGCTTCAGCTTAATAGGGGTTTTAAATAATTAATGATTATATCACTGCATTCTTACATGGAAGAAATAGTTTTATATTCAAAGCAACCATTTTTATTTATTCTTTTTAATCTGTAATAGCAGTTATGAAAACCATTATGGATTTTTCTCCCTCACTGCTTCTTAAAGGAACATTATTCCTTAGGAAGAAGAATCATACAATCATTTATGTTGGAAGAGACTTTTAAGATCATCAAGTCCAACAAACAATAATAAAAAAACTCCAACAAAACCCAAAACCAACA
This sequence comes from Nestor notabilis, assembly GCF_000696875.1. Taxonomy (NCBI): domain Eukaryota; kingdom Metazoa; phylum Chordata; class Aves; order Psittaciformes; family Psittacidae; genus Nestor; species Nestor notabilis. Next base: position 19,620 of record NW_009935838.1, on the reverse strand, counting down.
GTGTATTTAATCTGTACCTCTACTGTATTTTTTGTCTTGCTAATTTATAAAATTTAGTAATGTTAGAAATACTCAAACTTTCTCCAGTCATAGAAAATAAAATGTTAAAATATTCCATAGTCATAAAACAAATTAACTTGTTAATATTATAAAAATGTGTATCTAGTGTACATATATATGCAGTTTAAATCAATGCATACAAATACCTGACTATGGGTGGGTAGTAGAAAATATGGAGCTGGACTCTTCTTAGTGGTGTCAACAAAAGCACAAGAAGCAATGGGCACAGACTGAAATATGGAAATTCTATATAAATAGTATTTTACTGTGAAGGTGGTCAAACAGTGGAACAGTTTGTGTTGTTCAGAGAAGTTGTGGTGTTTGCATCCTTGGAGGAATTCAGAACCTGACTGGACTCAACCCTAAGCAACTTGGTCTAACGGACCCTGCTTGAGCAGGGGTTTAAACATCTCCCTAGATCCCTTGAACCTCAATTATTCTGTGACTCTGTGAAATTCATGCAAATAATTCTGAAGTTTTATTAACTTTAAAAAATTATTTGGATGGAGAGAATTTGTCTTCAACCTAAAACTTAATATTTTATTCTCTCTTGTGCCCTGGGAATGTTAAGTTTATTATATTATTCTTTAAAATTGCTTTTATTAACATAAGCACCCAAACCTTGTTTTCCGAGTTTAAAGGGTAAGAAAACTTATGATAGTAAGATATTAACTTGATGAATAGTTCAGAGCAGAAAGAAGTGGTAGAAGTCATAAAATCATGTTTTGAACTGTACATTTGTGGTCAAACAAAATGATTTTTCACATTCGAAGCCATGATTTGTGTTTAATCTGTAGTCCTCTAGGAAACTAATTTGACCAGTAGTCCATACCAGGAAACTGTTACATAATCTTAAAGAATATTAACTGTAAAACAACCTGGGTTATTGAGACAGATTTTTATACAGCATTCAGTATATTCAGCTGAAATCTTTATAGACTAGGAATGGCATTATAGTATTATTGGCAAAACATCTGGAAGTCAATAGATATTAGAGATATTAGACCTAACTGATAGCTGGCCAAGTTTATGTAATTACATCAGTCCTTGACAAGTCATTAGGTAGGGAACAGAGCAGTAAAGGATGAAGCACAACCTTTGCAGCTAACTCAGGGCCTCTGACACACTGATGCAGAAAATTCTGCTCCACACTATTCTCCCTGGACCTGAAGGAGAAAAAAGGGAAAATTAATGCCTTCATTCACAAGTTATAACTGTATGCAACTACAGCTCCTGAGACCTGTGAGAAAATTATAGCCTCGACTGGAACTGGGATGAACTGTACACGAGCATGCAAAAGATTAGTTTAGGCCTTTTAGCCCAGCTCAAACAACTCCTTTGGTTATGCTGCTTAGTAGCTATCCAGCACTTAGTAATAAAATTGCTAGGACAGTGGCTAGTCCTTTCACCAGAATGTGGGGAAGGAAGCACTGAGACAGAAAGCCATTTAGGTTAACCCAGTGAATAAAGCATTGTGAGCAATGACTTAAAAAAACTAAAATGGTTGAGTAACGGGAAAATTTAGTTGATTACCTTTAAAAGAAAGAGTTATAAGAAAGGAGATGACACCAAGTCCAAGAATAGAGAGGTGGGAAAAACTTCAGAGATGCCTGTTTGTATTAACTGTATAGTTAGTTTAAACTAATTCAGCTTAAATTAATAACTTTTAACCATGTAAATGCAAGGGAGATAAATCTACATCTAATGTTAAAGATGCTTATAGGTGGCTTTTACATCTTCATGCCTATTATTCAGATAATAAGGGTTTTGTTTTGTTTATTTTTATTGTTTGGGGATTTTTTACTGCACAGGGGGAAAGAAAATTGCTATTATAAGAGTCCCAGATGTCCTCTTTTTAGTGAGGCCCCAGAAGGTCCAAAATAAATGATGCTTTAGTCAATACTAAAGAACAAAAAATAGAACTACTGGGGATAAACTATTTGCAACATATCCACCAACCATAATTTATCTGAACTAAAAACTTCTTTTCCTCTACTAAAAAGTTTTGCAAAATACAGGCATATGTAATGTATTTTATTCTTTAATAAGTACATTTTTATTTTTTAATAATTTAAACATGTTAACCTCAATGCAAAGAAAGACAGAGATAATACACTGAGTAATAAACTTACTTATGAGTGAGTGATTTTCTGCTTTCATATGCTAGCTATTTGCTAAACATTCTGATTCAGAAAAAAACCCTATATGTATTGCTTTCAGATTAGAATTTAAAAAGTCACATTTCTCCTGGAGTTAGTATCTAGGATTATTTTTGGATGTCACCTCTTTTCTATTCTTCCAAAGGACATTGTACCTACTCGTTGCTTTACATATCTGTATTTAGAAGCCAAAAGGAAAATATCAAAAAGTAAAATACTTTCATGAATCACCAGAACTAGAAAGACCATATTGAACCTTCTGGTGGAGTCCTGGAGTAGATGCCTCAATTGAATGACTCACCACTTCTTCCTGAACCCCAAATATAGTATTACAGGAGAAAGGAGGACTGAAAGGAGATGAGGAAATAAAAAAAAAAAAAAAAAGAAAAAGAAAAAGAAAAAGGAAAAAAAGAAAGAAATTAAACTGAGAAAAAATTATCTCTTACCTCTGGAATTCTAAGTGTTGGTAAGCATTACTGTTCTTTATTCATTCTGCGATCCTTAATTTTCCATTCATGGAAGCAGTTAGGTTCCCAGTAAATTAGTTAGTTCTTCATTCTGCATTTGATCGATTAACGGGTACCATGTCTTTCTTAAAATTTTTGTAGCATCCAGTACAATATAGTTGAGTAATATTTGACCCCTATACTTAGTGCTACAATAAATTAAAAAGAATGTTTATGATCAGGTATTTTCTGGATGTGTGTGATGTCTATCCATCTTCTGCCACTGATGCAATATGATACATGTCTTCTATGATTTTGTTGCAAATTGCTTCAGTTTTTTGTGCTGTTAACAGCATTGTAGGTCTTTTCTCTAAGCTGTATAATTACATGGGTATGGAAAACTCATAGTAAATTCCTTCCTGCTGCAGAACTTTGGGATTGCTTTTCTTTGTTTCTCTGTTAACAACTATCAGACTTTAGTATCATTCACAAACAGTATTTTAATAACTTCCAAGCACAGAAATCCTGAGACTGCACGGAAAATCTGTGATACAAAACAGACTTTACCATATACAAATAAGAAAAATGACACAGCTTGTCCCACTCCTACACTAGCATTCCCAGTCCTTCTGCATCTGCAGATTGTTACAGACATTCTAAATGCAGTGAATGCCATGGGTAGTCCTGAAAGGAGAAAAAGAAATCCAAATATGGCACTCTTTTTTCCCAAAGGGACTGTATCTGTTTCAGCATTTATGGAGAACATTTACAACGAAGGCAAAAATTCACGGTGCCATTTATTCCCTAGAAGAATCTTCTGCAAATGGAATTCTGACTCCCAGGAAGTCATAAGACAATGCAAACTGCTGAAATCTGTGTCTCCTAGTCTAAGTGATTATGCTTAAATAAATGCAGAATAGACTCATATAAAATCTCGCATTTGAGTTTTACCAATCGTTTGACTTGATCTTTTGAAAAAAATGTGATCTATTTGTATGTGTAATTGTATCTTAGTGTACTTGATGTTTTTTCTCTTTTCAAAAGCCCAAAGCCTCAGTGTTCTTGTATACAGCATTCCAACAGTTGACTTTATTTCACTTAGATTTTCTTATCTGCAATATGTTTTTATAAGATAGTTGTAGATGAACCTAAAATTGACTAAGGACTTTGATTAGGTAGAACTTTTACATTAAGGAAAACATTTTTCCTATAGATAAATGTCTATTATCATAAAAAGCACCCTTGCAAGAAAAACATACTCAATATTGCTTGTAAGCATATTCCCAGGTGAATGTGTTTTCTGTCTTAACTGTTGACAAAGAGAGGAGTAAAAAACAATCTGAATGGAACACAAGACAACTGTTTTTTTTTTTTGGTGGTAACAGTAATATAAGTGCAATTCTGTTCACTAAAAATGATGGCATTGTACTACTGCAGAAGCAGGGCTTTATGTTTTTTGATAGGCACTGTAAAAACTCACATTACTTTGTTCCAAATGGAACCATTTAGGGAACCTGTTACTGCCACATCACATCTTTTTTCAGTAAAAAAATAAGCCTTGTATATCCTGGGTACTATTACTGAAGGTGATAAAATGTACTATTGTAAGATCAACAAGGGTTGAGATTACTATATTCTCATAAGCTAAAGAAGACAATCAGGATAATAATTAGAACATGTTAATTACTCTCCACTAGCAACAAAAAATGCAAATGTTATATAGCAGGAAATTAACAGCAGTTACTGCTCAATATTGCATGCCTTTTCCATTAAGTATAATATGAGAAGTTGTTAAATTATAGAAAATGAGAATAATGAAGCTGGAATATTAAAGAAGCTCAGGTTTCCAGTATGGCTGTGGAAGAAATCATTAGGAAGAATTCTGAGGATGTGATACTGTTAATAAAGGTTAGGCACACTTGTGTAATACATTGGGGAAATCTTTATACATTTTATTTTCACTACGTAGAATAAGACTGGGTATCCTGGCTCAGCTAGAAGCAGTACAGCATTTTTTTCTGAATAAGGGGTCTGCCACAAAATAGCTAACACAATTTCATCCCTTTCTTTGAAAAACAAAGCTTGAAGTTGGGTATGATAGGGCTTTTTTGAGAACAAACAAACAATCAAACCAAAGAGGAAGAGCTAACAATGTTCTGAACCTTAGAAAGGTTTAAAACCAAAGTCTCTTACAGCCTGAGAAATGAAGCCAGCAGAAGGAAAGCCATTTTTTTAATGAGAGCATATTAGAGGCACATTTCATAAAGCATTGATTCAGTTAATAATTGTCCAAATACTTCAGCAAGCCCTTGATTATGTTTATTGACAAATTAACTTGGGCTTGACGAGTCTGATACAAAACCTATCCGTGACTGACATAATGTAAGACAAACTGGCGCTTTGCAAAGAGCTTGAAATGTGAAGAGTTAAACACAGATCTTCATAAATTATATGATTTCTTCTAATTGGAAAAACCCCACCAAAACGTGCAGTTTGAGTTTTCATTGCACTACATTATGTTTATTTTAAATAACTGGAATTCCTAGTTCCTGAAGATTCTCAGGTGTCTACTCACATTTCATAAAGTTATGAGGCATAAAATATCTAAAATACTGTCAGTGTGACTTGGGTTTAGTGCTTTATGTATGCCTTAGGTGTACTTAAAGTCCCATAATCAAAGAAACTATGGAACTGAGATTCTTAAAAAGCATTTTCTTTCTTTTATGTTACAACAATATGTGTCTGGGTTTTTGTTTGGTTGATTGGTTTTGTTTTGTTTGGTTTGTCTGTTTCTGGGTTTTTTTGTTTGGTCGTTGTTTTTTTGTTTTGGTTTGATTTTCCTTATTAGCATGAATATCTGAGTTAGATAAAAGAGAAAAAACAGGGGTGGTGTTTGTGTTTTGCTTTGTTGTATATTTGCATTTGTACTGACATACAAAAAGGTATCTTTATATGTAATATACAAAAAGGGGAAAGTGATAACAATAAAAACAAAAAAATTACAAATTCTATAAAACCAACATACTGAATTATTTCAGCAACACAGTTAAAGACAACTGTGGTGGGTTGACCCTGGCCAGCAGCTAAGCTCTACGCAGCTGCTGGCTCATTCCCTCACCTCAACAGAATAGGGGACAGCATAGGAAGAGGAGAGAAAACTCATAGGTCATGATAAAGATAGTTTTATAAGTGAAGAAAAGAGGAAAAAGAAAACCAACAACAAAACAAAAACACCCAAGTGATGCAAGGGCAATCACTCACAACCTTCCACAGGAAGACCAACACCCAGCTAGTCTCCAAGCAATAGCTACCTTCCCAAAAACATGTCCCCTCAGTTTTTATTACAAGCATGATGTTATATGTCATGCAATACACCTCTGGTTAACTCAGATCATCTGGCCTGGCTGTGTCCCTTCCCAGCTTCTAACTGACTCCCAGCCCACTTGCTGAGGGGCAGCATGATAAACAGAGAAAACCTTCACGCTGTGCAAATACTGCTCAGCAATAGCCAAAACACTGATGTGTATCAATATTGTTTAAGTCACAAATCCAAACCAGAAGCATACGACCTGCTATGAAAAAAAAAAAACCTCTTTCCCAGCCAGACACCGTGCAACAACAAAGGCAGGATTTAGCACAGTTTGCTGGTAGTTGGTTTACAGGGTACAGATGCAGCACATGGATTCTGACAAATCCAACATGCCTCATACAAAAGAAGAGCACTTTAAAGAAATGCACTTATTTACTTTGAGTACACTTAAAGAATATGAATATGAATAACAGTCAGATGCCTTAAGCATACATTTATTTTGTAATTTAAAATTCTATTTGCTAAGATAACAATAAAATCCTATGAAATCTTGTGTTAGAAACACATCCACCTTACTTAAAGCATGACTGTGGTTGATTTTCCAATTATAGACTAGGAATATCTTAGAATGAAAATAAAATTGTTGAAAAGTTGTTACATTCAGGGGGAAAAAAATATGTTAATAAGAGAAATAATGGAGAAATACAGGCATTTTGAAATTACATATCACCAAATAGGACTGGAATAGCACTTTCCTCCTAGGCTACTCCTGAAACATGCACTCTTGTGATGTAAATATACAATTTCTGAATACCTATCTAACCCATGCAGCTGGGGAAGAAAAAAAAAAAGGACATGTAAAAGAGTAAGATAGGAACTATCATTAGATATTACAATAACAGAAATTCTGGTGACAATGAAGAAATAGGGATTTTTGTGTTTCATATAAGATTTTAAAAGACAAGAAATAATTCAATACATACTAGCTGTATAAAAAGCAAGTGTAATGATACTACAGTTGTCAATAATAAGGTAGTCTTCATTCTTCGACTATAATATGCTATTCAATGACAACTTGGTGACCTAGCTATATATAAAGATAATGATTTTCAGATTGAACTAATTCTTTTTCCTGATCAGTACATGCCTATCTATTACCTAGTAGCCTATTATCTCTCCATCTAAAATAAAGTCTTATATTAATCTTTGCTGTGTACATGTGCTCTTACTAATACAGAGAAAAAAAGTTATTTAGTATTTCTTCTATTTCAAACAAGAAAACACTAACATGCTTTTTACTATTTTTAGTCACCACTGAAATGAGTTTTGTGTCACTTTAGTTAATGTTGTTAAATTTATCAGAGTTAATAAAGGAACATTATGACATATCCTAAGGCTACGATGACACATAGCTTTGAATTTAGACTATGTCTGCACTTACAGAACTGAAACTTTCCAAGTCTGGGTAAACATCCTGACCATAGGACCAGAGAATGATTTAAATGAGAAGGGAAAACTAGTGTAGTGGGAGGTCTCTAGTCCAACCTCCTGCTCCAAACAGGGTCAGCTATGGGGTCAGACCAGGTGTTCAGGGCCTTATCCAATTCTATCTAGAAAACTTTCAGTGATGGATACTGCACAATAACTCTGGATAACGTCCTGCACTGTTGGACCATACTCATGGGAAAAAAGATTTTCTTCATACCAAGTCTGAACAGCTCCTGTTTCACTTTTAGCCCATTCTGTTGTCCTCCTGACATGTACTGCTTTGAAGAGCCTCTCTCACTCTTCCCATAAACATCATGTGCTGGTCTAACACTTCTAGTCACTTCTTCAGTGACAAGCTCAGCTCCCTCAGTATCTCCTCACAGGGTGGGTATTCTAATGGAAAGGCATCCTGGTGGCCTCTGTTAAGCTCACTCCTGAGTATCAATGTCTTTATTGTATTGGGGAAGATAAAATACTTCCAACTGTATTTGCAACAGTACTCTAGATGTGGTGGAGTACTGAGTAGAGAAGGATAATCCCTTCTGTTAATCTACAGGCCATGCCCTGTTAGTAAACCCCAGGATGCTTTTGGTCTGCTTAACAGTTTAACACATTTCTGCTGTTTTCCTTTTATCAAGACTAAGGTAAGAATAGCTTTCACAGCTCCTTACAAACTCTGACAGCTGTCCCTGATCAAAGGATGCCTGGAGGCTTTGTTATAGCTGATCCATGGTTAGGGAGGGTCAAGCACCTTTTAACCCACTCTAGGGTGATGCCTATATACTCGCCAGGTCCAGAGTACAGCTCTCAGAAGCAGTCAATGAATAGAGCTCTTTGAGCAGTAGTGTATGAGGAAAAGGCCAGTAAGCTTACTCTTCCTAGCATGCACATTCCTAGAGTTGATGATAACAAGGCATAGTTCCCAGATGCTGCTGGTGACACTGTTCCTTTGCTGTTCAACTCGTGTACCCAGGTGGGTACATGAAGGAGGAGGAAGGAAGTTCCACCTTCAGAAGGAGGAACTCAGCAAGTCTCAGGCTGTGTGAAGTGCCTGGGTCCTCTTGCTTGAGTCATGTAATCTAGCATGCAGTAGGTATGGAACTGTGCTGCTTGGTGAAAGGTCTGCATGAAGAGTTCAGGAGACTGTATAGAGTAAGAGGGGATGAGAAAGAGGCTAATAGTCTTCTGAGAAGATCTATCTCTTCAGGAGGCTGAACTTTCAGCTGCAGAGGGATGGAAAGAGCCTATGCTTATGAAGACAGAAAATGGAAATTCCTGTCATGAGAAATGCTGGAAACCAGGAGGAAGTCATCTCCTGCCCCACTTTGTGACTTGCAGTTACAGAAAAGGTTCATTGCCCCCATAGCTCATGAGGAGTGTGGATCACTGTCAAATGGAGCATCTCTGGTGCCTGAGTGTGAGCCATTTGGAACCATCAGAAGGAAGCAGTGAATGACTGTGGTAGGAGACTCCCATCTACTGACCTGATTCCTCATCTAGGGAAGCCTGCTGCTTGTCAAGAGGTTGAATTCAGGAGGTAGTGGAGGGGCTACCAAGGCTCACTGAACCTTCTTACAATTATCACTTGATGCTCTTCCAAGCACCCTTGACACTGACAAGGGTAACCTGGGAAGTGTCAAGCGTGAATACAGTGCTCTGGGAGAGCGGCCAAGGATATGAGGGCTGAGATGTTCTCCTTTCTGCTGGTAAGGTAGAATGGTCTGAGGACTTAAAGGATCTTCCAAGTTAACAACTGCTTCCATTGCTGATGTCTGCAATGCTGTTTTGGCTTCTGCAACTACGGGAATCTGAGGGTCCACAGCTTCTTGGAAGAGATAAGATCCATTTGACTGCATAGGGCAAAAGTATCTTTACGAGCAGTCTGATCATCCTGGTAGGGAGAGCTCTGAACTAGAAATGATGGCAAAGGCAGTGGTTTATCCACAAACAGGTAAGGAAGCTAGGGATAGCATAGGGAAATGTTTAAAATTGATGGAAATGTGATGGAAATGAGACAGGAAAAAAAAAAAAAAAAGAGGCATAGCAAACAGTGAAACAGGTCTGTGTCCTTCTTATGTTGGGTCCTCAGAGCTGAATGCAGTACTCCAGGTGAGGTCTCATGAGGGTGGAGTAGAGTCCTGTAAGGAAAATCTCCAGCGTGGTTTCTTCATGGGTGGCAGTTCCTTGAGGAACAATTGCCTGTTCTGTCATGGACTCTTCCATGGGATCAGATAGAATCTGTTCTGCCATGGAGTTTCTCCTCTTCACATTGGTATTTCTTCCATTTATCACTTTTTTTGTTCACTCTTCCTCTGTCCAGCATTTTCTGCCCTTTCCTCTTGGAAAGCATTCCCAAACATATGAGGTACAAGGAGGTGATTAGGAGCTAGTTGGTTTGTACTTAGAAAGGGGAGATAATGCTTGTAGAAGCTGATAGATGTCTATAATGAGGTTACTCTCTCCATAGATGAGGAGAGAGCAGTGGATGTTGTTTACATTGATTTTAGTAAAGCCATCATCACAGATAAGCTGACAACATGAGGGTTAGATAAATGCATAGTGAAGTATATTGAAAAGCTTCTGAACAGCGGGTCCCAGAGGGTTGTGACGGGTAGCACTAAGTTCATCTGGAGGCAATTCATTAGTAATGTGTCCCAAAGGTCAATAGTGGGGCCAGTACTGTTCAACAGCTTCATAAATTACCTAAATCGTGGTACAGAGTGCACCTTCAGCAACTTCTCAGCTGGTATAAAACTGTGAGAAGTGGCTGATGCACCAGATAAATGTGATGTCATCCAGATGGACTTATCAGGCTGGAGAACTGAGCCATGGGGAATCTCACAAAGATCAGAAGGAGGAAGTGGCAAGAATAAGTACCAGTACATGCTGGGTGCTGAACAGCTGGAAAGCAGATTGCAGAGAAAGACCTCGTGGTCCTGGTGGACAGCAGACTAACCAAAAGCAATTAATACATCCTCACATCACAAAAGGCCAGCAGTATCCTAGACCTGCCAGCATGTTGGGGAAAGTGATGCTTCCTCTCTACTCAGAACCAGTGAGGCAGCATCCCCAGTGCTGTGTTCGCTTCTGGGCTCCTGGTCCAAGAAAGATACAGGTTTACTGGAGTAGAGCCACAAAGATGATGAAGGTACTGGTGCATCTCTCACATGAAGAGAAGCTGAGAAAGCTATTCCCAGCTGAATGTGCTTTCTGTCTTAACTGTTGAAAAAGAGAGGAGTAAACAATCAAAATGGAATGCAATATTCCCCCATGACTGGAATCCAGTTCTCCCAATCACTCTAAGTACAATCTCTGAAAAAAAGGCAAAAGTCTACTTGTAAGAGAAACAGGAGAACACCAGCAGTTACTGAGATTCTTCAAACTCAGTTTTAACAATTTCAGTAAATTATTCCTGAAGTCTTTATGTAAAATGGCAAAAAAGAAAAAAAAGGGATAGAGAGACATGGTCTGACCAAACCTAATAATTTGCCTTTATTTCACTTAATGTACCAGTGAAGAAAAGCTAGGATCAGCTCAGGATGTATTCCTGTAGACTTTCATATAAACCTATCTCAGCATCTTAGGTCTATTCTGAAGCCAGATTTGTCCCCCTTACTCATAAAAAGAACAGAGAATGAGGAAATGGGGATTTGAAAATTGTTCATGGGATGATGAAATTCATGAAACACAACTGCAAATGGTATTACTTAAAAGCACTTCCTTCTGTGTGACTATTTATGACATGTTACATTCCAAACCTTGTTATAGGCAATAATTGAGCACAGTATATATATATATACGGAAAAAAACAATTTATTAGCCTAATTAAAATCTCAGCAACTCAAAATACAGGTTTTAGTAGTCCAGTCACAACAATAATATGAGATTTTGTAGTACAAGTGCTATTGCAGTTAACTAAGAGCTGTCCCTTTTCTCTGAGGTTACGCTTACCCTTTTTGTGTTCACTGGATCTAAGGCTGACAGTGTCAGTTCTCAGACAGAGAGGTGGGGGTGGCACATATTGCTGCCAGCATCCTTCCCCCTCCACTGGGAAGGGCATGATGGAGGATGGAACCTCCCCCTCCATTTTTGGCTATGCTTAGGTTTATTTTTATCAATTTTCTCATCCAGCTTGCAGTCTTCTCCTGGGCTGCCAGCTGCAGCCCCTTCAGTCCTATGCACACGAAGGACTATGCTTTGTCAGGCAGTGACTGGGGTACATAGAGGGGTGTCACCCCCTCCCCAGTTGGGCCACCCCCAGAGCTGAAGCTGGAGCAGGGGAGGCAGCAGTCACTGGGTCTGGTGCAGGGTTTGAACCAACAAAACCCAACTCAGGCCATGACAAGGCTGAGCCCCTGCACTGACAGCTTAAATACTGCAGGGCCTCCTCCTGCTAAGGATGGAAATCATATTTACTGGGCTACAGAAAAAAAGATATGGGAGTTTAATAACATTAAATGTTGTGACTTAAATGTATACACGTGCCTACATGCTTCTAATCCTTTGTTTTTCTGTCAAGTGGAACTAGGTAATGAGTCACAGCTATGTTCTGATAGAAAACAAACAATGTAATCAAATGTAAATAAATTGTTTTTTCTCTCTTCCTTTATACTTCATTCCAAACTTTTATTTCATAACTCAAAGCCAAAACTTATATCCTTTACCAACAGCTGATTATAGGGCAGAATATGCTTTACCCTTCTTTGCGTTGCATACAGTCTAATAGGTCTTTACTTTCCAATGGTTACTCCACTTCAATTAAAGTGGTTTGTGCAAAATAAATTAGCGTTACAAACAGCTTTAGTTTCCCTTGACTGAATAAACCAAATTTGGTCACAAAACTGGAATAATAGAATTAAGTCACTTGCTTTGAATGGTTTTGATAACCATGAAGTGAGTTAAAAAGATGTCTCATTTTAGGTGTCTGTTGATGCAGTATAAACATTATTCCAATACATCCTATTATATCTTTGAATAGGGGTTTACTGTAGATATCATTAACCCCTTAGTCTATGTGTCAAAGTTCAGAAAATATGTTTGATTTATCTAAGACCATGTGGAAATTTATATGAATGACCAAAGACATGTAAAAGAAAAAGGTTCAAAACAGAGCTTTATCAAACCAATACACTGCAAAGCCTGAAAAGTACTCTGGGCGATTAATATACTTGAGAATGTCATAATAGAAAAAATGAGAGAAGAAGGAATGGAATATAGTAGCATGATATGGTGTGGAAGCTAAGGCTGTTTAAAGTCTTGGGAATAGTTTAAAGCTTAACTGAAAAATATATTTTCTCTAATTGTCAAACCTTTTAGAGGTAGGAAATTCCCATTTAGATAGGACTTCCTTTCTACTTGGGAGGACTCAAAGATCTATAGGAAAAATAGATCAGCTATAGGCCTGTCACATCCTGGTGGATGATAAAAATAGGATTTGGATCTCACAGGGTGAAATTAAGACGAAAACAAGTTCAAAAGTCCAAATAACGCAATTTATTATATAAAACTATTGTAAAAAAATAAAATAAAATAAAAGAGAAAGGAAAAGAGGAAGAGTAGGAAAGAAAGGATAGAAGCAGTCTATCAATACATTTACAGAGAGAGAGAGAGCTAAATAGTTAAGTTACCACCACAAAGTCATATGGTGTCCTGTCATCTGGATTGGTGGGAGAAGTCTTCCAACTAGCCGGTGGTCACGTGGTCCTTTATACCATATTGCGTCCAGATGCCGAGCAGACAGCCATTGCCCCAGCACTGTCCAACAACTGCAACCAGCCATGGGCTGCATCCGTGAATCACGCATTTCATCAGGTTTTTTATCTGCTGAACACAGAGTTTGTTCCTGCAAGGACATTTCCATCCACTTTTTGGTTCCCGCAAGGACGTTCCTGTCTGCTTTTTGTTTCTTGACAGGATGTTCCTGTCCACTTGTCAGAACTGAAACATCCTAGCCTCCTCCCTGAGCAAGGATGAGCAGCTGAATCAACAGAGCTGAATCCACAAGTTGTGTCAGAGAGCAATAAAGTCTCTTTCTGAGGGGTAAACGGTCTCACCACACTCGCTACAGTTCATAGCTCACAGAGAGCAATGGTTGAGACAAATACCTCTTTTACATATCAGTCCTAAGTTCATGGAGAGCAATGGTTGAGACAAACATCTGCTTTACATATCAGTCCTACAAGGCCAATCAAACAAATTGTTTCAAACAACTTTATAGTTGGTAAGCAAAACCTGCTCTGCTTAAATTTAAAACGAAGGTTTACATTTATATTTAAGTTCTCTTAGCCTTTAGATGTCTCTGGACATGGTTTCAACACAGACTTACCATTTCTAGTTTTTATTACTAGCCAATTAGACATAGAAAAGGCTGTATGACCAAATGAGATGTATCCAGGGGTACCAGATGAGGTAGTTGATGTTGCTGAGGGGCCAACCTTTGTTGTAGAAAAATTTTCTAATGACTGGAAAAAGGCAAACATCACATTCATCTTCTAGTGGGATGATCCAGGTAAAGGTCTCACCTCCATCCCTAAGAATGTTATGAAGCAAATCCTATCAGGAGCTATTTCTAAACACATGAAAGTTAATAAGGCAACTGGAAGCAGCTATCATGCATTTACCAAGGGTAACTCATACTTGGTCAACCTAACTGCTTTCTGTGACAAACTGCTTATTGCTGTGAATGGGAATTGGGCAGTGGCTGCTGCTGTCATGGTTTAAACTCAGCCAGTAACTCAGAACCACACAGCTATCTGTACACCACCCGCGCCTCATCCTCCTCCACTTCCTCCCTGTGGGCACAAAAGGAAGGAGAATTGAAAGAATATAAACCCCATGGGTTGAGATAAAAACAGTTTAATAACTAAAGTACAATATAATACTACTAATAATAATGATGATAAGGGAAATAACAAGGGGAGAGAATATAAAACTAAAAGGGAAAAGGGAAAAAAAAACAGTAAACAGAAGTGATGCACAATACAGTTGCTCATCATCTGCTGACTGATACCCAGCCTAACCTGAGCAGCAATCTGGGCCTTTCAGGTAACTCCCCCTAGTTTATACACTGGGCATGACATGCTGTGGTATGGAATACCCCTTTGGCTAGTTCGGGTCAGGTGTTCTATCTCTGCTTCCTCCCTGCTTCTTGTGCCCCTCCTTACTGGCAGAGCACGAGACAACCAAAACATCGGTGTGTTATCAGCACTGTTCTCAGACTAAAGCCAAAACACAGCACTGCACCAGCTACTAGGAAGAAAAATAACTGTTACAGCTGAAAACAGGACAGCTGCATACCTTGACATTAAGAACATGTTAGACACCATCCATCATAGTTTCTTAAGCACTGAACTTTTAAGATATGGGGTGGATATGTAAACAGTAAAGTGTGTGGAAAATTGGCTGGACTACTGGACTCAAAGACCCCGTCACTAGTTGTGGAAAGTCTACCACTTAGGCCAGTTGCTGGATGGTAGCTACCAGGGTCCTTCAGGAATCAGTACTGGAACCAGTACATCTTAATGTCTTTATTAACAACCTGGATTATGGGACAGAATGTGCTCTCAGCAAATTTGAACGATCCCATGGAGTAGGAATAGCACTTACCTGTTAGAGGACAGGGCTGTTATTGAGAGGGACCTGGTCAGGAGGGACAAATGGGCTATCAGGAACCTCACGAAGTTCAGTAAAAGCAAACGCAAAAATTTGCACCTGGGGA
Organism: Nestor notabilis; assembly: GCF_000696875.1. Classification (NCBI taxonomy): domain Eukaryota; kingdom Metazoa; phylum Chordata; class Aves; order Psittaciformes; family Psittacidae; genus Nestor; species Nestor notabilis. The sequence continues at coordinate 4,440 of NW_009935838.1, read as the reverse complement.
GGAATAAACCCATGTACTGGTACTTGCTGGAGGCTGACCAGCTTTGCAGAAGCTAGTGTATATTAAGTAGACCATGAACGAGAAGTGCATCCTTGCAGCAAAGGCCAATTGCCCTGTGGCAAGACTGTAGCTAGCAGACTGAGAGAAATGATCCTTGTCCTCTCTTTAGCTCTAGCAAGACCATGACTAGTGCTGTGTTTTGGGCTTCCCATTAGAAAAGGACAGCAGCCTGGAGTTGGTCCAACAAAGGACACCATGACTGTAATGGGGCTGGTGCACATGACAGACAAAGGGAAGCTGAAAGACCTACTAAGTTGATTCAGCCTGGAGAAAAGAGGCTGAGGGAGACCATATTGTCTGCCGCACCTGATCAGAGCATACAGAGTACAGAGAGGAATACAATGTTGATCCCTGGAGGTATTTGAGCCTTGACTGGGCACAGCCCTGCACAAACTGACCTAATTAATCCTGCTTTGAGCAGGATGTTCTACTAGATTTCAAGAGGTCCCTTCTGGCCTGAATATTTTTTGATTCTGTAATTCCATTAGATTATTTTATTGCTTGTTAAAAATTGTTTCATTGTTTTCAGTGAAATACTTTGAGTGGCAAAAACTCCAAGTCTATTTCCCCAACTCACTTATCTGGACTTCATTTGTTTCAACAGATCTTGAGAGTAATAGTGGATTCTCTTTAATTCTAGGTAAGCCTTATTTTAGGCGGAACTTTGGTGCCACAAAGTATGGGTTAGAACACATAGACTTAAAGATGGTTTCTGAGATTTTGTTTAAGGTCAACTAGATATACTGTTTATTTCAGCCATGAAACAAACCCCTGAATTTTACCATCTTAGGGACAATGCTGTCTTTCTAGGCTACAAAACAAGCTTGTTTTCCCACCCCCCCCACCCCTCCCCATAGGCTCATAGAATCATAGAATGGTTTGGGTTGGAAGGGACATTAAAATCATCCAGTTCCAACCCCCCTGCAATGGGCAGGGACATCTTTCACTAGAGCAGGTTACTCAAAGCCCTGTCCTTGAACTCTTCCAGGGATGAGACATCCACAACTTCCCTAGGCAGCCTCTTCCAGTGTCTCACTATCCTCGTTATAAAGAATTTATTCCTAATATCTAATTTAAATCTACATTTTCTCAGTTTAAAGCAATTTCCCCTACTCCTATCACTACATGACCTTGTAAAAAGTCCCTCTCCAGCTTTCTTGTAGGTGCCCTTTAGGTACTGGAAGGCTCATTTCTTGTCTTATTTTTATTTTTCATCTTCTATTGCCAATCTAGGAGGAAGGATGGAGAGGAAAAAAAAAAAAAACCCAGAGTTTTTTAGTCTGATAGCCAACGTGAATGTCAGCTCTCATAGACAGAGGACCTTGATCTCCTGTGATCTAGAGAAATGATCTACAAAGTGCTTATTGTCTCTGTTTTCTGCAGCCCAGAAAAAAGCCTACAATTAAATAACAAAACCAAACCACACAGGAAGGAAACCAAAAGTTCATTTAAAATCTCTGTGGCAATTGCTTTTGTAAGGTTGGAAAATGTGTGAATAGAAGGACTTATGAATGCCAGATGGGGGGACTGAATGCCCTGTAATTTTAGCAAAATCTTTGCTCTTAAAAATTCATGCAGCTTTATTTCACTGCCAGCATTTAAAGCTAAATAGAGGCTAGCAAATATTAAAGCTTGAGTTTCAAAAAGCATAGGATGTAGATCTCTGATGAGGCTTATAATAAACGATACAGGATATTTTATCATCAGCAGGAGAATTTAAAACCAAAAATATCTTACTCCTCTGTGAGTTAATATTCTGGTTTTACTCATCAATAATTCATCTAGTTGTTGTGGCTGCTATACAGTGTGAGCTCTGTGTCCTAGATTTGAACAAAGTAGAGTTTCTGTCCCAATTTTGACAAAGAGTTATATTATTTGTTGACCCAAAGATCTTTAGGCACATATAGAAACTGTGGCTGGGAAGACTCCCATTCTATTTATTAGTTTTATTTTGTTTTGTTTTGTTTTGTTTTACAAAACACTGGTATCTGACACTTTGGCTTTAACTGTAACACTGTGAGGAAGTGTTGCAATAACTTTCAGAAAAACACATATCTTTTGTAAGTCAGATCAAATATACCATTATTTCAGGCAGTTTGAGTTCTGATTGCATTCCTTGCTTTCATGGAATTAGATGGCTGAGAGTATTGCCTATTCAGACCTTACGGGAGGTGAGTCAAAACCAGGGCCCTGAATAACTTTGTAAGTCATAGAAGAACAGAACAAAAATATACAAAATGTCATCTGAACACTGATAGCACATCAGCATGTAACTCTCAAGCAATGCAGTACCTGTCTGTTGGTTCACAGGGCAACATAGGCATACAGGTTTGTATCAAATGCAGTTGCAGCTGGGTGAGTTAACAGGCTGTATGCTTCTGGAAATTAAGGAGTAAGCTTGAAAAGAAAATTAATGTTTATTCTCCCTTTTCAGTAAGTTAGCATCTTTTGGACATGATACATATAATTCAAAGGACTATTTTTTTTCTTTCAACTTAAACTCTTTGTCAATAAATTTACTTAGATTCATTTCACTTAGCTTTTGGCACCTTCATAAGGAGCCTAACCTAGGCAAGAAATTGGCACAAGCTATTTCTGAACTTAAGAGAATTAAACCTCAAGAGAGAAATTTGAATCACCCTGTGGAGAATCTACCTCTCTCCAAGAAGTATAGAGGGATCTTTGAGTGGCTATGCTCCTACCACAAGTACATCAGTTTGAAGCCTGAAGTGAGGTTGCATAAATCCAGATTTTGTGCTGTTTTAAGGAAATGGAGGATCAAAACCCTTCAGACTTATGGCAAATTAGGAAGGTACTAACAGGATTGCATAAAAGCATAGGTACTGTATATGTCTGTTTAGTCCTGACTTTCTGGTGCTACACAAGAAAATAAGAATTTAATCTGTTGTTTGCAAAAAAATAAACTAAAAATATAGATCTAACCACAGCCCCTGCAAAGAAAATAAATCGTCAATGTGGTCTAACAAGTAATAAAGCAATGTTTCTCTGAGCAGGCAACCAGAGTAAAAATCTCTCTTCGAAAGATACGAATTATTGTAAGGGAATTTTTTAACCACATCTACCAGACTGGAAGATGTGGAAATCAAAGAACAAAACATCCCACATTGGCTGGCTGATTTCATAGATTGATTTATCTGTTCACAGTAGCATTAAGGGTGCTGTAAAGATCAGACATACCTATCTTCCATATTACCTGCCTGAAAGTCAACCTCTGGGGAGTGATTCAATTCATTCTTAAGTATTCTCCTGGTGCAACCTTCCCTTACTGAACCATTCTTTTTTCCAGGTATATTTTGCAGTGCATAAAGAGACTCTTGAGAGCAAGATGCTCATTCTCACATGCACCCTGAAACTATTAACTGGCTAACAGATACAGCTGAGACTCAGGATTTGCAAGATACTGGGATAAGCATTAATACTCTCCCTATCCTATCCTAGTACTACCTCAGCTTTCATCAGCCATCCATGGAAGAGTTGGCTTCCATCACTCCTTAGAATAGCCTAATCCTTGGTATAGCCAAGTTGAGATCTCCCATCTTCCTGCTTTGTTTACTTAGGCTTTTATGCATTTTTTGTGCTAGTGTTTTTCTTCTGGATCCCTGAGCTGCTGTTACCATCTCAACACTTCTGTTTGTATGTTTCCACTCCACTTACCTTCCCTGGCTTTAGCTTCCGTAGTCTCTTACAGCTCAGCAACAATGTTTGTGGTAAAACTGGATGAATGGTGTACAGCCATTCTGCAAAGATCTGAGCTTTAAGTTACAGATAGCTTAAGACCTGTCCACCGAAAGGCTTGAGTCAGCAACCTAAATTTAGGCCTCTAACCACCACTAAAGGTGACCTAGACTGTAATTACAATTCCAGAAAAATATTGGTCTCCCTCAATTTGTTCTAAAAAGTTTCTGTCTTCCTGTCTGGCAATTTTTTTTCCATGGGTTCACTATCCTTGCTAACTTTGGTGGGACCATGAAATAGCAAAAAGCCCACTCACTTGGATGCTCTGAAAGTGTCAAATTGCCTCAGTATGTCTGAGAGCAGGAAATTCAACTCCTTGTTCAGCAAGGACCTCTTTTGGCAGAAGGCATTTTAGACAGTGGAATATCTCAGGTGCAGATTCAGAGACGTCCCTAAGCATGCTATAACACATACATATTACAAGAGAACAGTCTTCTTCAAGTGCCAAACTCTTTTAATTTTACTAATTGTCAAACAGAAGGCATTTCTTTTTGAAGGTTTTTAGCAGATAGATTTTCAACTCAGCTATCCTAATCACAGAACTTCTGAAGGAGTTCTGTAGAACTTCTTCGGAACTACTTGTTTACTTGTGGAAGGCATTTGGCACTGTCCCACACGACCTCC